>NC_056741.1:1322378217-1322678217 GCF_019279795.1 Protopterus annectens | reverse complement strand
TCCAAACCTTTCCTTAATAAGCCAGTTTCTAAAGTTACAATTGCTTGATGGATTTCTGCATGCATCTCCTTAGCCTATTGAGCCAAAGGGTTATTTCCTCCAGGGCATGTCTGGGTGCATTCCACCTGGTCTGTTGAGACTTCTGCTGCCTTTTGGTCCAGGGTCTCCTTAGATGATCACTGCTCTGTAGCTACCAGGGCATCTCCTCTCACATTTATTTCCCATTATAAATTTGATCTTCTTTCCAGGGGCAGGGCAATCTTTGGCTCAGCCGTGCTCCAGAACATCCTTCCATGAGGACCTCTCAGGGTTTCTTGGTAGCTAGGGATTCTGTCCCTCAGGTTAAAGATCAAATGAGAACAACAACAACAGATAAAGAAGTTAGGTACTCACCATAACGTTATATCTGAGTTGTTTATTCTCATTTGTCTTCAACCGTCCCTCCCTCCTTCCCCCTGCCTTGTGTGGGCTGCATAATGGACCAGATGGAAAGGTCTTAGCTCCATCTCCTTTGGCTTGTTTTTCTCTTGTTAGACCTTTTGTGGTCATGCCAGTTTGTTATAGGCATATCCTTTTACATTGGGATTCTGCTGTTTTCTGTAACAAACTCAGTCTGAGGTGAGGAGGGAGACAGGGGCGTTCTATCTCCATCATACTAAGAATTTTAGAAAATCAGATCAGCTGTTTATATCCTTCTCCAAAAACAAGCTTGGACAATTGGTATCGAAGGTAACCCTATCAAAATGGTTAGCTTACTACATTTCATTTGTCTGTAATGCACGAGGTATGTCTTTACAATCAAAGCCTAAGTCTGATTTTACAAGGGTGATGGCAAATTCAACCAATTTTGCAAAAAAAGTGCCTATAAGTGACGTATCCACTGCAGCAACCTGGCTCTCAACTCATACCTTTGTATGAAATTATAAGTTTGATATGCAGTCTAGGACTTGCACATCTTTCAGCTCTGCCATACTCAGAAATATCCTTCCATGACACCACCCAGGTCCCTGTTGGGCAGCTTGGGAATCTGTCCCACGTGTTAAATCAGATTTAAAAAGACAACATCAAATAGGAAAGTTATGTACTTATCATGGTGATAGGTCTGTGTTGTCTTTTTTTTTCATCTGGTTCAACTCCCTTCCTTCCTTCCCCCTGCCTTATTGTCATTGTTTCCTTGTAGGGATTGGCCAGATCTTCTATGGATCCTGTCTAAACCATTTGTACTATTACTATTTACACTATATAGTGATTTATATTATTTTCCTCTTTATTCTTTCCTACATAGTTTGTCACCAGTTTTGGTCACCCAACAAACTCGATCTGAGGTAATTCGAGCAGGAGATGGGAATTGTGGGTAGGTGGGAGTAACAGCTCTTGGATCCAATACTTTGGTATAAGACATCAAGCTCAGACCTGACCAGATCCAACAAACTCACATGTTGAACCAGACAAAAAGAAGACAACACAGATCAAGTGTTTTGGTAAGTACATAACTTTTGATCTGATGTAATTTTCATTCATTCCTTATCTGTTATGTTCAGATCTGACCCTTGGATCCAGCTTACCCACTTTTTTCCATATGGTGGAACACTGAAACTCTCGAGCTCCTCCCTTTCCCACAATGCATCAGTCCCCTACCATACCTCAGATCTCGTTTGCTCCTTTGTGTACGGACGTGGTTGCTGTTAGTTCTCGAGCTATAGTTTGTGTCTTGTGAGAAAAAGTAGAATTTATATATTTAATCTTTTCTCCTTATTGAATTTGTATCCTCTCTTGCCCTTCCTACACTTTTTAGTGTAATTTCTGAATACCATAGTTGGTATTTTCACTTTTTTTTCCTTTGTCCTTTATACCTTTGAGGTCTCTTAAATTACTATTGCTAGTAATATTTCATTTTCTATTTCCTAACTATCTAGAAATTAAAAACAATTCATCCTTTTCTTACTCTATCCTGTATTTGTTAGTGTTTAAAAATGTGGCTGAAAAACCCTCAAGTTATAGAAAATGTAAGGCCTGTGGCCATAAGATTCTGTTATTGGATGTGCACGATGTGTGTTTATTGTTTAGGCCTGGCCTGTTTAGATTCTGCATGTGATATATGTAAGGCATTTAATCCTAGATTTTGAGAGGATTATTACCTTCAACATCCTCCGATACAGCATCTGGGGCTGAAACCCCTAAGAAGGTTGATAAAAAAGAGGCCAAAAAGCGTCCCTTGAACCCTTCAGGTTCTTCTGCTCTGAGCTCAGAATCACCCGTAAAAATATCAAAACCATTGGATCTGATCCCCTTGGGTCTGAAGACAAAACACTCCAGTCCAACTACTTTGGATCCAAAATCTATGACATTGGAACTGTCCCCCTTGGATCCAAAAAAAAGCACAAGGATAGGTCACATCGGATCCGGTCTCCTTCCGTATTTTTCCCATCTCCTTTCCTGGAAAGACATCACCATTCTAGGACTTTGTCCATTGGTTCCTCTTCTCATTCCTCCGGAAGTCTGACTGAAGTAGGTGTGGATAGGATGATAAGGAACTTTCTCAAGACACAAATTCAAATGGGGGGGGAGGTTCTCCCGGCTCCTACCCCCATTGGGTCTGGAGACTTTCATCATTACTACCTCACCTATTTTGTCTCCTCCTCCAATCCGACCTTTGGTTTCAGAGCAGTTAGAGCCAAGAATTCCAGATCTGTCCATAACAGATCTGACGATTGTTGTATCTTCTACCCCAATACCATCTCTAAGTGGACTGGCTTCAAGCATGTTGGAGCTGGATAACTCTCAGAGCTGTTGTGTCAACACTGAATCCAAGGTGTTGGAGTTGACTCTGAAGTTGTAGGAGTTGTCTCGGCCCCTTGGAACCTTGGCTCTGACCCACTGCTTCAAATGGTTTGCCTTCGGGTCAGAAAGGGCCAATGGTTTGGAAGCTGTCTTCTTGGAGCTGTCAGTTTCTCTCTGTGTGACGCATTCTGCTTTCGAAGTAGTGGAGAGAGTTTTCTCAGCTCCAAGAGAAAGGACTTAGCCACCCTCCTCAGCTCCTATTTCACAGTCCCAGTTGTCTTTTTCACTTGATCCTCAACTTCCTGCACCACAGGAACAGCCAGCTGAAATTCTCCAGGATACCCTGCAGTGTATGTTGATCTCTTCTGATACTTTTTCGGAACATCCCACCAAAGAAGTCCCTAGGAAGAGAAAGTGCAAAAAAAGGTACTTAGACTCTTTTCAAGAGTCTGTCATGGAGGATACAGATTTCAATGAGGGGGAAGAGTCACCAAGATCACCACCTGATGATGTCTCATTTGGAGACATGCTAGAGATCCTAAAACAAAGGATAGTTGGTCAACCGACAACCCTTTTCAAGAGTAATCAGTATTCCTGGAACCCTTTGGGGCTGGCCCATCTACCACCTGGGTGACTCCACCTGCTAATGAGCTCATTGATTTGATCTCTTGACGGGCATGAAAGGACCCTGATTCCATTGAGATGATCCCCAAGAGACCAGACAGGATACTGGCACCACCAAAGGATAGGGAATTTTGGAGCAAAGGAGTACCATTTGATGCCATAGTCATAGCAGTGGCCACAAAGTAGGAATTTGCAGAACAAAATTCATCTGTTCACCCCCCCCCCCCCACAACAGGGAGTCTAGACAGATTCAGGAAGCATGTATATGCTTCAGTGACTTTTGCACTTCAGTCACTGAATTATTTGGTTCACTTCACCAGACTCCAGAGGGATTTAATTAAAGAACTTGCCAAATCCCTTTCTGGGACCATTACTTCTGAGGCAGAGAGCTTGATTGCCTCACAGTTGGCTACCAAACAGCCTATTTCAAATTCATCTACGAGGCTCATCTCACATGCAGCCGAAGGTAACTCAAAGACATTGGGTTCAGGCATTTCCATTAGGAGGCATGCCTTGATGCGCCTGTATGATTTTGCAGAGCCCTTCAAGTCTTTCTTCTTCAGTGCTCTCTTTGATGGAAACTCTTTCTTTGGCTCCAAGGTTAAAGATACATTATCCAGGTGTGAACAGGATGGTAAGACCCTTTCTGCTATGAGCATTTGTTTCTTGACTCCACAAGGGACCTTTTCTAAGTATCAATGAGGTGGTTGAAAAATATGGTTCAGAAAGTCCCAGTGTCCCATCCAAAGTCCATGTGGAGATAATTCCCCCAGGGGCAGAGGGAAGAACTCTAATGGAAGACACCACCCGCATTGCAGAGGAGCCCCGCAAAACCAGGTTCCAGAGATACTTTCACTGACAGATCCTACCAGCAGAAAGGAGGCCCGATTGCCCACCTCAGGAGGCAGTCGGGGGTCATTTATCCCTGCACCAGAGAGTCTAGATAAAGATTGCAAAAGATTCATGGATGAAGAGGATTATTTCTGGAGGTTATATAGTACCCTCCCCCCAACAGTAAACAAAATTCCTAATGTTCCACCCAGTCAGAGGAAGGCAGCAGCAATAGAAATAAGCAAGCTGCTAGAGAAAAGAGTCATCCAAGAAGTCCCCCAAGAAAGACTCCAAAACTTACTTAAGATTCTTTTTAGTGCCAAATTAAACAGGGGACTGGAGACCCATTTTGGATTTCAGCAATCTGAACAAGTCAGTTCAGTACACCAAGTTCCGGATGGTCATAGTTTCGTCCATTTTGCCCTTTCTACACAAGGATGACTGGATGTGCTCAGTAGATCTTCAAGATGCATACTATCATGTAAAAATGAACAGATGGTCAAGAAGATACCTACTCTTCTGGCTGGGGACCAGTCATTACCAATTCAGAGCTCTGCCCACCAGATGTTCACCGAATGCATGGCAGTACTGCAAATATTCCGGGTTTTTCCTAACTTGGATGTCTAGCTCATAACCACTGTGACTAGGCATCATCTGATCAAAGCATTGGATTATGTACTCCAGTTGTGCTCCCACCTGGGAATTACCATAAATCGTAACACATCTCAATGAGAACCAACTTAAATATTAGAGTTTATCAGAGCTTTGTTAACACAGTATCCTTACACAGCCTCCCTTCCTTTACCAAGAGTACAAACCATACAATTCCAGGTCAGAAAGATCATTCAAAATTCCTCTCCCTCAGCTCGATTGATACTTCAAGCATTGGGGTCAATGTCTGCTGCAATAGTTTTGGTTCTCTTAGCAAGTTTTGCTATAACTGCTATTATATCAATATTGTTTAAAATTGTACTTGTTTTAAAATGTATTACTGGAGCTTTTCTCCTCAGGTCTCCACTGAAAATGGGCCACAAGCCCAGTTGGACAAACCCGGTTAACAAATGTCAATAAATAAATAAATAAATAAAAAATACCACATGAGAATTCTTCAATGGACCCTAGAAACTCAGTGATCTATTCTTCATCAACCCTTATCCACCCAAATCAGGATAACTCAGGCATGCAAAAACTACTTCCTTTGGTGGATTAGTCTGATCAGATAATGCAAGGCCACCCCTTCTGTCTCCCTTACCTCAAGGCCGTAGTTACCATGGATGTTTCCCAGATGTGGGGCACTTCTTTGGAAAGACAGTCCAGGGAACATGGTTCCCTGAAGAGGCCAATATGCGTATTAGTGTCCTAGAAATGAGAGCAGTCCTGCTGGCATTGCAGGCTTTCCAAGACACTCTCCTCTGGGATTATTGCGATTCGGAAGGACAAAATGTCAGTGGTCTGGTACATCAGCAGACAAAGAAGAACCAAATTTTATCCCCTGTGTTGAGAAGCTTTGAGAGTGTGGCAGTGGGCGATCTCATCCAATCGGTTTCTGATAGCAACATATATTCCGGAGAAAGCAAATGTGATGGCAGACAAATTAAACAGGTCCATGTTAATGTCTTATGAGTGATTTCTCAACATTAAAGTGGCAAAAAAAGATATTCCATCAATGGGGGTCAACTTTGCTGAAATCTCTTTGCACCTCCCCTCAACAATAAGTGCAGCTGGTTCTTTGCCCTGGTATCCCCATCAGGGGACTCACTGAGAGACATCCTTCTCCATGATTGCCCCCCCCCCAGTCTCCTCTGTGTCTATCCCCAGTACCTCTAATCCCCAATTTCCTTCAGAAAGCATCTCGAGTGAGGATCACAGTCATCCTCATTGTTCCTTATTGGCCTCGTCAGGTTTGGTTCCCCTTTCTTTGGCCTCATCTGCTTTCTTCCCCATGGATTTTGGATCCAGTCCCATACCCAGACTGATGCCATATCAGTAGCACTACACATCCCCCTGAACATTTAGAGGGCAAAGAACTATGTGAGGATGGTGTTCATAGACTTAGGCTCTGCATTTAATATGGTGGTGCCAATGCAGCTGATAGAAAAACTGGCACATTTAGGAATCAGTAAATATCTCTGTAACTGGATCCTGGACTTCCTGATTGAGAGACCACAGAGGGTGTGTTCGGGTAAGAACACATCAAAATGCATCATGATTAACACTTATTCACCATCCTGACCCACGACCATTATGCTAAGCACAAGTCCAACCATGTCATTAAGTTTGCTGATGACACCACAGTCATGGGGCTTATCACAAATGAGGAAGAAAGGGTGTACAGACAGGAGGTGGCATCTCTGATCAGTTGGTCCGAGTGGAACAACCTTGACCTGAATGTAAACAAGACCAAAGAGATTATCATCGACTTCAGGAAAAGGAGGACAAACCACCCAATGCTCAGGATCAATGGTGAGAATGTGGAGAGGGTTAAGAATACAAAATTCCTAAGTATACACATATCAGAGGATCTCTCATGGTTAGGAAACACCAGCCAACTGGTCAAGAAAGCGCACCAAAACCTCCACTTTTTAAGAAGGCTGCAAAAAGCTAAACCTCCTCCTCATATTCTCTCCACCTTCTATAGAGGTGCAATAGTGAGCATCCTCACCTGTAACTTCACAGTGTGGTTTGGAAGCTGCACAGTTACAGAAAGGAATGCACTACAAAGAGTGGTGAGAGTTGCAGAGAAGGTAACAGGTTCAAGTCTTCCATCGATACAACATCTTTATTCTACAAGAAGCATCCTAAAGGCCACCAAAATAATGCAGGACAACATGCATCCTGCGCATGGACTGTTTAAGCATCTGGCATCGGGCAGGAGATATCGCAGCATCCGCTGCAGGACTACAAGATTCAGGAACAGTTTCTACCCTACACTGATTAGACTTCTGAACTTGGGCACTAGTCCCAGGGGTCTGGACATATAAGTCAATTTTTATTTATTTGTGCAATATATACTTATATGTATTCCAAGTAAGTGCATTATTTATTTATTATATCCATAGTCAAATCAGCATTATTTAACTCACTCAAGTACAATATTAGACAAAAAAAAACTTAGGCAATTCAATCTGTAGTGTGTTTTGTTTTACTTTAAATAGGGTAGTTAATTTAACTCAGGGGAAGGTATTCTTTGTAGCATATGAGTGTTGGTAAATATCTCTGCTCTTTCTTGCGTGTATTGGGAATAGCACTGTATTTGTTAGTTATGCTTATTCCCCCCTACTTGTATGTGCTGTTTCACTTTCCTGTGTTATCTCAAGAATTGAGCTGATGCATGCAATTTTGTTTAGGTTACTCGTGTGTAGTTCTAATTGACAGTAAAGTTTACTTTGACTTTGACTTCCTGTCTCATCCGACAGGCCCTACTCCTCCATGGGATTTGAATTTGGCTTTACAATGTCTGACCCAATTTCCCTTCGAACTATCAACCAAGTGTGAACTAAAATTTTTAACCTGAAAAGCTGTCTCAGAACTTCAAGCCCTATCTTCTAAACCTACATATTTGATTTTTATAAGGATAGGGTATCTTACAAACCAACCCATCCTTCCTTCCTTAGGTGGTGTCAGAGTCCAGTATTAATCACACTATTAATCTTCCAGTTTTCTTTCCAAATTTAACAAACAAAGGAGAATATATGATGTTAAGTTGTCTATCTCGCCTTCGTTCTTGCTGTTTGGGTTCGGAGCCGATCCTCGGCTCCAACTCGGCCATCTTCTATAGCTTGAGAGGTGTTTACTGGCTCGAGGCTACTCCGTATCCCAGAATGCCCAGCGTCAGCTACCCAGATCTCGTTTGCCGCTTCAGCTGTGAGGTTGCTTCGTTACTGGCTCAGGCTTAGTATAGATTTTTCTATTATAATAATTGTTGTTTATTCTTAAAAATGTGTCAAGTTTTTTATCAAGTTTTTGTCTAGATATATTTCTTTATCCCTTATCGCTTTTTTGTGTGTTGTAGATTTGTTGGCCATCGCTCCATAACTCGCAGGCCTTCTGTTTCCCCTGAACTCATTTAAATTAGAGAGCCCCCCCCCCCCAAGGATAGACGTTTAAATTAGTGGCTCTCCTTCTGTTCTTTCACTGTATAAAAAAAAGGTAGTCTGTTTATTTCTTAGTTTTGTATTGTTGTAGTTGTTGTTACTAAAATGTCTAAAGATACCAAGGTATCTGGCTTCAAAAAGTGTGACTCATGCTGTCAGAAAATGTCTCTGACAGATGGGCACACTAGTTGTGTATATTGTTTGGGCGCTGTTCACCTGCAGGACTCCTGTTCTATATGCCATGCTTTTAGTCCAAGGGTCCTGCAGGAGCGCAAAAACAAATGAATCCTTCGGGGATTATTGAAGCCTCAGGATTCTCCGGCTAAAAGTACTCAGCCAGCGAAATCCCCTAAGTCTGTCAAGTCGTTGGCTCCACCTTCGGAGCTGACTCCTTTACTTGACCAACCAAGTATGTGGGTACTGGCTGGCACCAACAAGGCAACTCCTCCGTCGGCTCCATCTGCTGTTTCGGAGCCGTCTCGGAGCCATAAGAGACTGAGGTCTCTGTCCTTGGAGTCCATCCATTCGGTACCTCAGTCACCCTTGTTACAGAGTGAACGTAGCCATCATTCTTCCTACTCCTCTTGATCCTCTAGATTATTGGATCATGATGTGGAGAAAGTACTCCTTCTCCAGACCCCAAGCGTAGGGAACCTATGCCCCAGGATACCCCATTGGGTGACCCCTCTTCTTCCAAAGCCTCCCCTGATCACTCAGAAGAGCCTCCCCGGAAGAAGAAGTGCAAGAGGAAGCACATAAACTCCCCTGAGTCTGTCACCTCAGATACAGACATGGATGAATTGGAAGGGTCCCCAAGGTCCCGCTCTGAAGATGTTTCCTTTTCGGACATCCTTGAAATGCTTAGACAGAGGAGGGACTGGACTTTCCTAGCCCCTATCGAGGACGAGTCTGTATACCTGGACGCATTTGGTTCCCGACCTTCCACCTCCTGGATATCTCCTCCTTTCGATCCACTCATGTCTGTAGTGACTCGAAAGGCTTGGTCAGCTCCAGATTCTGTGGAGCCTAATCCGAGGAGGCCAAGCAAATTTATTACAGCCCCCCAGGACAAACAATTCCTCTCCAAAGGTGTGCCCGTTGATGCCATGGTGGTAGCAGCAGCCACCAAGAAAGAGTTAGCAGAAAACACTTCATCTGTTCATCCTCCAAACAAAGAGTCTCGGACGATGGACAGATATGGAAAGCGAATGTTTGGTTCAGCGACCTTTTCAATGAGGTCCCTGAACTATCTATGCCATTTTACACGCCTTCAAAGGGATCTCCTGAAAGAGCTTGGAGATATCCTTCAAGATCCTACAGCTGAGGGAGTACCAGCCAGAATAGCTTCTCAGCTTGCGAGTCTTAATTCCATAGTCAACTCTTCCATGAGGCTGATTTCCTATGCAGCCGATGGAGCGAGCAGAGCCGCAGGGGCAGGTGTGGCTCTCAGGAGACATGCTTGGATGTGGCTGTGTCAGTTTGTGGAACCCTTTTGAGCATCCCTCACCAATGCTCCCTTTGATGGCTCCTTTCTCTTTGGGCCTCAGGTGAAAGACACGTTGACCAGGTGTGAAGAGGAAGGCAAGACTCTCTCTGCTGTGGGAGTCCATTTTTCCACTCCTTCCAGACCTTATCCCAATGGTCAGAAGAGCGGAAAGATGTGGTTCCAAAAATTCCAGGGACCCTTGCCTGACACACGTGGTGATTTTTCCCCCAGGGGCAGGGGGCGGAACAACAATAACAGACGCCACCCTTGTGGGGGGACCGCAAAACCAGGGTGACAGAGAAACCTTCTCTGCCAAGCCCTTCCAACATCCCTGAAGGGCTGCCCGACTGCTCACCTCTGGAGGCATTCGGGGGAAGACTTTTGCTGTAGCCAAAAGCCTGGCAAAATATAACAAGAGACAGATGGGTACTATCCATTATATCCAGAGGTTACAAAATTCCCTTCCATCAATCCCCCATAGAATCAAAAAGGCCCATCCCAGATGTCCCACCCAATCTAAGGGATCAAGCAGTCACAAGTTTCAAGACTGCTAGAAAAAAGAGCCATTCAAGAAGTCCCCACAGACCAACTAAGATCCGGAAATTACTCAAGATTCCTTTTAGTACCAAAAAAGACAGGGGACTGGAGACCAATACTGGATCTCAGCAAATTGAACAAATCTGTACAAAAAGAAAAGTTCCGGATGGAGACACTGCAGTCCATTTTCCCTTTTCTGGGTCAGGACAATTGGATGTGCTCGATAGATCTTCAGGACGCGTACTACTATATCAAGATGGACAGACGCTCCAGGAGATTTCTTCGCTTCCGGGTAGGGGCCAGTCATTACCAGTTCAGAGCTCTGCCCTTTAGTCTCACCTCAGCCCCCAGAGTGTTCACCAAGTGTATGGCAGTAGTCACGGCTCACCTGAGGCGTCAAGGATTCCAGGTGTTTCCCTATCTAGATGACTGGCTCCTGACTGCTACCACCAGGCATCAATTCTTAGAGGCACATGATTATACAATCTCATCATGCACTCAACTAGGCATTACAGTAAATTTCGAAAAATCTGCCTTGTTGCCCTGTCAGTCTATCACATACATGGGAGCAGAATTAAAAGAAATGTTTGCAAGACTACCACAGGAAAGAGTTTCCACTATTCGTCAACAAGTGTTGATGTTATTGCGGAGCAAAAGGATTTAAGTCAGATATGTCCTCCAAGCTCTAGGGTCCATGGCAGCTGCCATTCTTCTTGTCCCATTAGCACGTTTCCACATGAGAATCCTTCAGTGCCTTCTTTTCACACAGTGTTTTTTCCAGGAACTACCCATGTTTCATATGATCCTGATCACAGAAAAATGCAAAAGGCACCTTTCTTGGTGGATGGTCTCCCCACTAGTAATTCAGGGCAGACCTTTCATACAACCCCCTCCGGTAGCCATAGCGACCACAGATGCCTCCCTGATAGGGTGGGGGGCATTATCTAGGCAGGACGGTCCAAGGCACTTGACAACCTCAGGAGTACCATCTGCATTTCAATGTCCTAGAAATGAGAGCGGTGCTCCTAGCATTGCAAGCCCTTCAAGACTCTCTTCCTTCTGGGACCATTGCAATCCAAACAGGCAACATGTCAGTGGTGTGGTACATCAACAAACAGGGCGGGACTGGGTCTTACCCCTTGTGTCGTGAAGCACTCAGACTGTGGCAATGGGCGATTTCCTCCCAACGTTTTCTGATAGCAACGCACATCCCTGGGAAATCCAACGTCATGGCGGACAGGCTCAGCAGAGCTATCCTCATGCCTCACGAGTGATCTCTGAATCAGGAAGTTGCGGATCTTATCTTCCGCAAATGGGGACAGCCTTGCTGCGACCTATTTGCCACTCCTCTCAACAACAAATGCAGCAGCTACTTCTCACTACTTCCTCTTCCAGGTCATATACCCAGAGATGCTCTAGTCCACGATTGGCCTCAGGGACTCCTTTACGCTTTTCCCCTAATACCAAGACTCATACAGAAATCAAAATCGTTGGGTTGCAAAATGATCCTCATTGCCCCATATTGGCCTCGACAGATATGGTTCCCATTCCTGCACCTCCACCTTCTGGATCAACCGTGGATTCTGGACCTGGTTCCAAATCTTCTGATTCATCAATCAGGTGGGTTGCATCAATCCCTTCAAACTCTCCAGCTCACAGCTTGGTTACTCCACTTCCAACCTTAGTCAGGCTTTCCAGTATCTCCCCAGCAGTCCGTGATATTATTGTTTCCTCACATAAGTCTACAATGAGGAAAACGTATGCTAGTAAATGGAAACTGTTTTCTTACTGGGCAGAATCTAGAAATTTGGATCCTTTCTCAGCCCCAGTTCATGAAATTCTTGAATTTCTAGCACAACTCTTTCAGTCTGGTGAGGCTTCCGCAACCATTAGAGTACAACTAGCTGCCATTTCTAATTTTCATATCGGTATGTTTAATTCTAGCATAATGTCTCATAAGCTCTGCAAGGCCTTTATGAGAGGAACATCTCTTCTTAGACCCCCAGTTAGAGATCCTCCTCCTCCTTGGGATCTCAATTTAGTTTTAGCTTCCTTAATTTTGCCTCCCTTTGAACCGGCAGCATCATGTTCCTTAAAATGTCTTTCTTGGAAGACACTTTTTCTGGTTGCTATCACTTCAGCTAGACGTGTCTCAGAACTTCAAGCACTATGCGTTCGTCCTCCTTACCTGATGTTTCACAAGGACAGAGTTTCTTTGAGGACCAATCCATCCTTTATTCCTAAAGTCTGCTCAGAGAACAATTTAAGTCAATCCATAGATCTCCCAGTTTTCTTTCCCAATCACAGCAACAAGGGAGAATACAAGCTCCACCAATTGGATGTGCACAGACAATTACATTTTTACCTCCATAGAACTAAGGAACTAAGAAAGTCCGACCAGTTATTTATTTCTTATGCTTTCAACAAACAAGGCCTCCCAGTTTCTAAAGTGACCTTATCCAGATAGTTATCTGATACTATTGCCTTTATTTATCAGTTACGAAATAAAGAGCTACCAGCTAAACCAAAAGGTCATTCCACTAGAGCATTAGCCACCTCTGTAGCCTTTCAGTCTAGGTTGCCCATAGACTCAATCTGTGCAGCTGCCACTTAGGCAAACCCTCACACTTTTATCTCTCATTACAAGGTGGATATGGTCTCCCAGAGCAGAGCTTCCTTTGGTTCTACTGTTCTGAAGAGTTTGTTCCAATGAGCCACCCAGGATTTTAGGTGCTAGGGATGTTGTCCCAAACAGCAAGAAAGAAGGCGAGATAGACAACTTAACATAAAGAAGTTATGTACCTACCATAAACTTCCATGTTAGTTGTCTACATCTCGCCTTCCTTATTGCGTCCCTCCCTCCTTCCCCCTTCCTAGTGAATTGAGAGGAGTTCCCTTTTTTGTTTTCACTGGCTGAGTATCTTTTATTATTTCACATGCCAGGTAATTTATGACTCTTTTCCTTGTTTAGGTGTATTGGACAACCAGTTTTTAGGTAACTGGTTACTCTATTTATGTCTAGTGTGCGCTATCCCAAACGAGATCTGGGTAGCTGACGCTGGGCATTCTGGGATAAGGGGTAGCCTCGAGCCAGTAAACAGCTCTTGAGCTATAGAAGATGGCCGAGTTGGAGCCGAGGATTGGCTCTGAACCCAAACAGCAAGAAAGAAGGCGAGATGAAGACAACTAACATGGAACGTTATGGTAGGTACATAAGTTCTTTTTACTAATTCTGGATGTTCACTGGCAACATCAGATAAAAAAGTTATGTACTTAGACAACACAGATGGAATGTTATGGTGTTTTCATTCTTCCTCAAGTTTCTTCCTCTAACCCCCTACCATTTTGACTTATGGAAGGATTAGAAGAGGCTAAAGGAACCAGTGTTCCTTTATTTGAGCTCCAGGTATTGTTTTCCCATCTTTTTATATTTGTTAAATATTTTATAAACTTAGAAGTCAGCAAACAAGATCTGAGGTATGGTAGGGGACTAGTGTATTGTAGGTAAGGGAAGCGCTTGAGAGTATCAGTGTTCCATGAGCTGAAAAAAAAAAGAGGCCCAGTTGGATTTGAACCCAACAGTTGAGGAAGAATGAAAATGAACAACACAGATGGAACATTATGGTACGTACATAACTTTTTTTATTAAGTTGAATTGAGATAGTGGACTTACTCTCAAATGCTGGGGTTCGTTGTTCTTTGTTATTATTTGTAGATACTTGAATTCAGCTTGTGGGTGGGTGCACATTTGTGAAATGTAAGGTCAGTAATGTGCTTATGTGCTAAATGTCATGATCCTAGCAACTGAATTATTCATATTTTTTTTCTTGAATGTAGATGGTTGTTTTTCTGGAATGTAGATGAAAGCATGTACTTCATGCTAGGTGGACATGGTGCCCAGTGAAAGCATGTACTTCATGCTAGAATGGACATGAAACGTAGTTTGTGTTTGTGTATGTGCTGCTAAAATGCTTTTGCCCGTAGTGCAATGAATTGTTTCTGTGGTATGCTTTTTAATTATATGCACCTTTCTTTTTGCACATGACTACTGCTGTACACCAGTACATAGCTGTTGCACACTGGTACTCTGTGTGTACAATCGTTTATGAATCCCTGTATAAATATATATATATATATATATATATATATATATATATATATATACACATTTTTTTTGATCCTCTCTGACATCATTGTTACTGGGCTAGCCCCAGACAACCAACATCCATGCCGGGTTATCAGCTACTCTCTAACCCTTCCCCTGGACTTGCTGTGTTTTGCTGAGGCTGGTCGTGAATTCTGAGGGTGTCCTGGCAGCTTGGCTCATCTGCGTTTCTGTCCAGGGAGGATTTTATTTTCATGAACTACCCACTTTCCTTTTTTCACCCACCACACTTGTCGTTTATGTCTGAGGGGAATTCCTCTCTTTGGACCACACCCCCTTAGGGACAGTATCAATGAGTGTCTTCCTACCTAAGATGGACATGCCCATCCTTTCCATGCCGCTCTGTCAGTTGCCTTTAATTAGGTCTTTATCCCTCTATGCCAGTGGAGCACCTTAATCCCTGTATATTTTAAGCTGGCTAGAAAGAGAGAGAGGGATTTTAAACATACTCTGAAATGACTTTGTTGCATACTTTTTCATGGCTCCAGTGCAGAAATGTCAATGTTGTTCTTGTTTTGTTGGAGCTTTTCTGCCTGGGCCTCCGCTGAAAATGGGCTCACACCCAGACGGACTATCCTGGTCAACAAATGTAAAGTAAATAAAATAAATAAATAAAGACGATTGTATGATAATGATGACACACACATCTATTGCTGGATTGAGTTGGTACCTCTGGCTCATGTTGCAAATACTACTGAATTTTACCAGATTTATTTATTTTCCTGGAAACACTGAAAGTAGCCATTGCATTTGGCTGCATGTCTGAGTAACACAGACGGTGTTGGGGTGGGAGAAGAAGAGATTGATAATCCAGTTGAAATGAAACATGTTAACCAGTTATAAAGAGTTTAGATAGCTATAGCTGTAATAACATGCTGTATACTCACAAACAGGTGATAAATTGGTTCCAGGGAAGTATATTTGTCCACTTTTTGCCTCATCTATTTCCACCTTCTCTTTTACTTTCAGAAAACTGTTGCAGCCTGGCTCCATAAAATTGAGGGATCAGGCCCTGACTATGCCAGAACTGGGTGCTGGAAGATCTAGGGGGAGACTGTGGGATTGAGTGACCAATGCCAACTCAACCATCTTGGTGAGAGAAGGCAGTCTGAATTGGTCTGAATTGCTGCAGTACTAATGATTAGCATGTGCAGGTTCCCAGTCCACAGCAGGTGACTAAGGATGTGTGCTTGACTTACCAAGCCAGTGATGCCAGTCTTCAATGCACATGCATGGAAATGTGCATGTTTATATTGCTTGTATTACCAGTCCCTACAGTGATACAGGTGTGCACGTTTCCCACCAGGGGTGGAGTTAGGCTCCTCAGAAACATATACTGAGGTCTGTCTTGGAGAACAGTGGTGGCTGAGGGAGGATGTTGGTAGTTCTGGGGCCTGTAGAAAATTAGGATCTGCCCTTAAATATAAGAGGCTCTGGGTTGGGGAGAAGGGACAGACCCTGCAAGTGGGTTGAAGCTGTGAGGTGGAGAATAGGCACCAGCAACCTCAATGCCTGCTTACATAAATGGTGACTCTCTCCAGTTGTGTTTTGATCTAGGAAGACTGAGTACTCCCCAGGGAATGAATGGACTCAAGGCCAGTTTCTGGAATGGCTGGTGATCAGCATTTAGGGAGGCAAAGAGAATAGAAGACTAATAACATAGTACATGTCAGTCTCTTATCCATCATGTTTGTTATATGAGCATGACCTAGACTTTTTTATGTGGACACCCCTAGAGTATTTGAGATAAAATATTGACTGTCTAAGCATATACAGTCATTTTAAAGATGCCTTTGATTTAGTGTGTTTCTCATGAACATTATAAAAGGGTATACCATTGTTTTTCAACATTTTGTGACAATGATATACAAAAAAAAAATTACAGGTAGTTTTACCACCATTTCAGTCTTCAGTTGCCTGGAAGCTGCATTCCATATATAATTAAACATCTCATTTCCTGCTGCATTCATTCATATATGTAATGCATCCAACACGTTCTACAGGACTTTTCCAGTGGGCCAGCTTTGGCTTTTCCTGAGGTGGGTGTTGCTGGTCCTCTCTCACTTCCCTCATATCAGATCTTCAGTCAAACCTAGGTTGCTGGTGGAAACGATGCTTTATTCCTCTTTGCCAATGCAGCTGACAATCAGAACTAACTTTTAAATGCTTGCTACAAGTGTTGATGACTCTATAGGTAATACAGAAAGATAACAGTCTTGACAAACATCAAAGACTGAAGCAAAATTATTATTTTTTTTTTAACTTTAATAAGCATTCACTTGAAGAGAGGTGCCATGGCCACTAAGAAATTAAAGAAATATAAATTAACTTTTTGAAGCATTAACACTGACAGAATCAAGAGATATGTGATCATCTATAGTTTATACTTGTCTTTCTTGGTTTCTACCTTCTGCCTTATGTGAACCTTTCAAGAAAGTTGTAATAATGTTATAGCTAAACCATTTAGCCTTTATTTTTAATTTTCACATTTTAATTAGTTAAGTTTATAAATCTTACCGCTGTAAAGCAGTCACTGGTTATGTCTATTATCCATTGACCCCTGTCCTTCTGTAGACATGCTGTTGGGTAGGGGTCAGGGTTCACCCAAGACTTCATCAGTAACCACAATACTCCGCTTTCCTACTGTTTGCTTAGTTTTAGGAGTCTGGCTACATCGTGATATATGCACTTGAAATTTTACACTCTTACTGGAAATGGTGACTTTATACATTAGTCTTAAGCATTCCATTTCTCCCTCTGTCTGTCTCTGGGGAAGACAAATTGGTGTTCACTTAGCTGATTGAGCCACTTTTCAGTGAGCACTCCCATCCTTTCCTGCCAGTATACCTGCCGCTAATCAAACCCAGGTCACCTGGGCCATAGTCAGAGCTTTATTCCTCTATGTCTGAGTACTGGCAAGTAATGATATTTGCTTTTAGTTTGAAAAAAGTTTTCAGTGAAGTTTTTTAATTAGTTTTTATATTTGTACATTTGTAATATATGTTAAGCACGTGCTAGAAAATAAAATAATTCAGGGTCTGCTAAATTTAAACTTTTACATTGTTTTCTGAGTATGTAATGTTTTGAAACCTGTAGATGTACAGATAGAAAACTGCCTTTTCAGCATGTCTGTGCCTTGTAATATGATGTACATAAGAAGTCCAAGCACGTTTGAATTTATTGGAACTGTTTACAGGATCTTTATCACTTCATTAGGAATTAAACTACTTCTAACTCAATATATTGATTTAAGTTAACAAAGTGTTTATCATCAGAAGAAACCACTTTTAAATGATTTCTGTTGGCTAACTGTGCAAGCTTACATTAGATGGCATTCACTTAACTTGAGAACATGCTAACCTCTTCCGAAAAATTGATTACAACAGTAATGTAAGGCTCTTTCAATTAATCAATTTGCAGTTATTCCATCACTAAAAGTGTCAATGCTGTATACAGTGCCTTGACCTTTTGAGGGAATTTGTAGTTGCCCACCATATGCAGTATGTGACATACTGCTTTGCTAATTCAATTCTAACATGATAAGATTTAGTCCTTTGTTTTTCTGTTAATGCAAGCTATTAAGGCAAATTAAGTGTGCACATCTAATAATGCCACCTTTTTTGCAGCTTGCAGCATACATTTATATATGGTATGTGAATGCACATATTTAGGACTTTCCAGCTTACAAAATAAAAAGGCGTTCATCGTTCATAAGCCACTCCTGACAGAAAGATGAAATCACTGTTGAAAATGAACAATTTCAGGTTTATTTAAATTTTAGTAATTATTTATTTGGCTTTGATGTTCACTTGTTATATGGGGACATGATGGAAAATGATAAGTTTGGTCATCTACTCAATGACATGTGTGTGTGTGTGGGTATATATATACATATATATATATATATATATATATATATATATATATATATATATGAGTCTACTTTTCTTCACTGAATTTACACTTCACCAAAGTTTAAAAACCCTATTCCAAATTAGCGAAAATTCAATAAAATGAAAACACACTATTCCGAACTACACTTCTCTGAAAATCAAAACCAGTAAAATTTACATTTCAAACACATTTTTGCAGGGGGAGAAAGCTCCCCTGCACCCCGTACACCTCTTGCAAATTAGATATACCAACTCTTAGATTGGACTACAGTGGGGAAAAGGGTATATTTCCTTATCCTGCAACACAGCAAAACCACAAAAGATGTTAAAAAAAAATTCCAAATACTACGAAGAACACCACCACAGCTACAAAAGTAGGAAAATTTAATATATACTTAGCACCTCGGCATGAAATATTTCCTTATCCTCACTGTACCGCGATCCATATCAAAAAGCTGCAACTGCTATATACGTTCCACTCCCATTGCTACTTTAAACAATACAGAAAAAACACCATACCTGCTCTTCTACATGATGCTGAAAGAGTTCAACAAAGCAGAGTCTGGAATAATGCATTTTCACTGGACTGTACTTTCGCTAATTTGGAGTCAGGTTTTTGAACTTTGGTGAAGTGTAAATTCTGTGACAAAAAGTAGACATATATATATATATATATATATATATATATATATATATATATATATATACACACACACACACACACACACACACACACACACACACACACACACACATAAATAAGTGTGTGTGTGTGTGTGTGTGTGTGTGTGTGTGTGTGTGTGTGTGTGTGTGTGTGTGTGTGTGTGTGTGTGTGTGTGTGTGCATCCTAAACCTAACACAGGAGGAAAAGTAAGCAAGGCCTGTTTCAGTAATGTAGTGCAAATGATACACATTAGCCTGCCAGAAAAGAACCAGGACTATTCAATACTTACATTTCTTTTTCAGTGAGAGCTGATTTCATAGTGGCATTGCTTCTAGCTTCTGTTGATGTGCAGTGTTCCTTGAAGTCTGATTATGTTTTGGGAGCCTGATAAGTTAGCGAGCAGAAATGCTTTGTTTTGGTTAGCTTGCTGCATGCAAAATTACATTTGACAGAAGCTTGTGTAAATAAAGAATAAAACAAATGTGTGTCCCAGAGGAATAATTTTAGAGGAACACACTCAGCCAGCATTTTGTCTAGTTCCCCACAATCTTCCAAGTGTTTTGTTATACAAGAGTTTAAAGCAAGAGTTTTAAAGGTTTACCAGAATTACCTTAGAAGTAAAACCATCCAGATCTACTATAATGGTGCGTTCTTTTTATTCAGGTTTGAGAAAGTGATGGCTCAAAATACCAAAAAAAGGAGGTAGCTGTTGTATCATGCCCAGTTATTATACTGCTTTCATTGTAAATTTTTGAATCACCTCACTGATTTTGATCCCAAACCTTACAAAGGCTACTACATACATTTCCATCATCACCTCTTTTCAGAGAATGATTTTCCACAGCTCTTAAAGTATAGACTCGTAACTTTGCATCCTCTTCATTTTCATTTTTTGAAAAATGCAATATTCTACTGTGTTAGTTCACCTGAAGTATTTAAAATGTTATGCTCTCACTTCTTCTTGGCTGTATATGTTCAGATGTTCATATTCATCACTACTGCAGAAGCATTATATATGGGGTTGTATCCTGCATAGGATATACAGCTGGCATGCTTCCAAACTTCAGGGTACCTTCCACGTGTCCAAACCATTAGTCAGCTTGAGCTGAGTTGACTAAAAAGACGGGTTTGAGTGCCAAGCCCTTCAGAACTTTCCTGCTTCCAGAGAGTATGTTCTTCTGAGTCTTTCAAGGAGTGATGGTTAACTTGTACTGTTCCTTTGCTGGGTAAATAAGTTCCCTTTGGGTAAAACTCTTCCATTAAAAAAAATGTTTATTAATACTTTCCTATTGAGGAAAGCTATTTTTAAGCTAGACGTTTGTGTTTTAAAAGACTGTTATGAGACTGTATTATACTTTTAAATGAGTGCCCACTTTTTTCCTATCAGTTTAAAATTATTTAAAATAATCGGAAACCTTTTTTTTCTGTGGAGAAATTGTGTTTATTTCACTTTTTGGGGCCATGAAAGATTTTTAAAGTGATTTTTACTATGTTTTGTGTGAAAAAAGTGACTTTTAAATACTTTAAATTTTCACCAGTTTTTGCTGCTTGTTTTCCCTTGGAAAGAGGCACCATTTTCAGCTTGACCATGGAACAGACTACCTGTCCCATGGTTGGCCTTCTTGCAGCCACAAAAAGAAAAAAAATTAAACGAACAGCCTTTGCCACCAGAGCATGCTAGTAGTCTGCCTCAACCACAGGGAGGTTTCCTCTGCTGTGGCCATTGTTTGTCCCTCAGACTACTATCTTTTAGTTTGGATCTCTCAGGTGTAGCACCTACATCCACTATGGACTTGGGCGTTAGCTACGTCCTCTGTGAGTGTAGGGGTCCCCTCAGTGGGTAAGGGAGAGCCACTCTTGTCAGTCTTGGAAGACGGAACAGAGAAGACTTCCATGTTTTGTCAGAATGCTGTGCCCATCACTGGGGAAGCTGCTGCTGCCATTAATAACATTGTTGGGCAAGCTTTCCCTGTCAACAAGCAATAGAAAACTAAATATGTATCCATTACTCCTCAAATTTCCTTAGACAGTAGTAGTGTGCTAGATCTGGTTCAGGGTTTAATTCAGGGTATTAATCCTTCTTATAAGGTGGTTTCTGGTAAAAGAAAGTGGGATGCCTCTTTTTGCTGAAGAGGTTCAAGACTGTGAATTTGGACAGGGAGACGAAGGGAGAGATACTTTGTTTTTCACCTCAAATTACTGAGTCAGACTGTGAGGAGACCCCAATTTCTGATTCACCGTGGAAGAGTATCTTTTTCTCTGAGTCTATTTCTAGAATGTGTAAGTGTTTTCAGTGGGTGAATACTGAGCTTTCAAAGTCCCTCAGAAAATATTATGAGCTATTACAGAAGGAATTTCAGGAACCTTCACAGTTTATTCCATTTCTTTCAGCTTTGGAGGATGTGTGTGTGTGTGTGTGTGTGTGTGTGTGTGTGTGTGTGTGTGTGTGTGTGTGTGTGTGTGTGTGTGTGTGTGTGTGTGTCTGTGTGTGTGTGTCTGTGTGTGTGTGTGTACTGCCTGCAATTTTCCATATAGTCAGCCAGCTGCCCCTAAAAAGGCAGATAGAATGCATAACGTTTCTCGGTCTTTTAAGTGTTTATATACTTTTCCCAAACCTGAGTCAGCAGTTATTTCTTTAGTTAAGCCTACTGCTACTAAACGTTTCGTTAATATCAATCATAGTTTCTCTGATAAGGATGGGAACATTATTGGTAAGTATGGGGAAAAAGGGTATGCTTCTGCAACTTTGATTTAAAGAATTTTTAATTGTCAGGTTCATATGTTAAAGTTTATTCTGACAAATTGAGAAATCAGGACAGATGTTTTGTGTGCTGTTTCTTCTTGTGAGGAAACATCTGCTTTAAATAACTTAGTTTCTTCTGTTGTACAAGTCACTGCACATTGCTGAAAGTGTTTTGTATGACTCAGTTGATACTTCTTCCAGAGCTATGGCCTCTGGTACTCTTTTTAGGAGGTTTGTCTGGCTGTGTTCTCAGAACCTCCCTGTTGATGTAAAAATAAGATTTTAAATTCTCCTTTAGGTAGATATTTAGATTTTGGTTTCTCTATTGCAGAGGTGATCAAAGAGTGTGATGAAATGAGCAAGTTGATACAGAGAATCTGTAAGATTGTTCAGCCCTCCTTTTCCAGATTTTCTAAGGTATTGTCTAACCCTTCATCCAGTTTTGGCAAGAGTCAAAATAAACAGTTTCAACAAAATGCAGGTAAACAGATCTTTAAAAAGAAATGGCAAAGGGAATCCAAAAAGAATTAAGGACAAGTTCACACCCAAAATCAAGGATAGTCCAACAAGTCAGAATGACTCAAGGGACCTTGTCCCTACCCTCATTCCACCATGGCAGCCCTCTTTCCCTTCCAAAAAGTCTGAATCTCCACTTTTCTCTTTGGCAACAAATAGTTTCAGACAATTGGGTTATAAAGATCATTCATCAGGGATACAGATGGTAGTGGGAGGAAATTCCTCCAGGGTGCAATTCCTCATCCACCAGACCAGACTCTTTCATTTCCCCCTTTTCTTCATTACATGATGTCCTGGGGAGTGGTAGATTTAGTTCCTTCTTCCCAGGTGGACACTTTTTTATCCAGTGATGTTTTTAGTGCTAAGGGAAGAAAAATACTTTGAAAGAAGTTCAGAATCTTTCTTGTCTAAACTTGATTCTGATAGTGCACAAGTTATCTGTTACCCCTTCTTCCTCTTTCAGTTTCATGGTAACACTAGATTTAAAAAAAAAACTGTTTATAGTCACTTCCTATTCATCCAGGCTATTGGCATTTCTTAAGGTTTTGTGTGTCTGGATCACATTATCAGTTATCTGCCTTACCCTTTGGACTCTCCACTGCAAAAAGAGTGTTCACAAAATGTCTAGCTTCAGTTATAGTACATTGCAGGCTATATGGTATCTAAATTTTTCCATATTTAGGTGACGTGCTTATCTTTACAAAGTCCTTTTCAAAGTGTCAGGATTCTGTCACATGAGTGAGATATCTCTTACATAAGCTGGGATTCCAAGAGAACATTCAGAAGTCTTCTTTGACTCCTTCACATAGAATTGTGTTCCTGGGGTGTCAGCTAGACATCTTAGTTCAAAGAGCTTTTCTTTCACAGGAAAATGTAGCTCTATAACTAGATCTATTTCTATGGTTTTGCACTTATATTTTGGTCACTGTGAGGAAATACCTCATGATTTTTGAGTCTCATAGCATATATGATTCTCATGATACCCCTGACTATACTTCACATGTAAAAGATACAATGGTGTTTAAAGTCTCTCTGGTCCCAGCACCAACACCCTTTGTCTTTTCAAATCCCAGTGTTGAGGTTTGTCTGAAGAGAAATCAGTTGGTGTAGACAGCGAATATCCCTAAATCCGATTCTCCCCTACTCTCTCCATGATGTCCTTCAAGGATGCATCTGCAGTCCTTACATATGGGTTGTCCTGCCTCAGGCAGCCCTTCGGTCGGCCGGATTCCAAAATCTGGGTCCGGCGTCGGCTGATGTCGCTCTTTCCCCAACGTCAGAGCGCCTGGGGTATAAAAGTGTCAGCCGACGCCATCTTCCTCAGTCTTTCTTGCCACGTGGTGCCCAAAGCAGAAGCAGTTCGCAAGTGCCAGTCGGCCAGCTCCTGTAACTTCAGCTACCGAAGACTTCAAAAAGCTAAGTACCCCGTTGGGGACTCTTTCTTGCCTCAGCCGATGTCAGATCAAACGCTTAAAGTTAATAATTGCTTGACTTGTGGGAAACAAATACCTCATAAGGATTTCCATTCCTACTGCCTCCCCTGCCTAGGCCCAGACCACGACGTCTCGGCCTGTACTGCCTGTGCCTCCTTTAATCGACGCACGCTTAGGCGTCGGTCGGAGTTTGCAGAGGAATTTTTTGGGGCTAGTTTCTCTTATATTATGCCGTCGGAGACTCCGACTTCTCACTTAACCAAAAAACGGAAGGACAAGGACCGACACACGCGGACCGTGGTTTCGGCTGAAACCACGCCTAGGCCTACTGCGAGTGTCTCGGTTTCGGCTGAAACCGAGTCCTTGGTACTTCCGACCGTAGAAACCGCACAACCGACAACCTCGGCCCCGGAGGCCTCTTCTGAGTCGGTTATAGATTTACCCTCGGAAACCGGTGTTCAGGAAACTACCGACACCATTCCCCTAGACAAAACTACACCAGCACGTGGAGCAGCCAGGCCCCCTGCATCCATGTCCATAAAAGCATTCACTAGGGCTAAAGCTGCTAAACAACAAAAATCTCTGCCTCCCAAAACTATTCCTCAGGGATCCACTACAGGTTCACAGATATTAAGTTTGGCTGAGGACCTTATTTCCTTAATTAGGGGCTCTCAGCCTCATCCGGACAGGGGCTCTCAACCTCCTCTAGACAAAAGGCCCAGGGTTGAGCCCGCTGATCCACAGTCCTCTGATGAGGCCTCTGATGGCTCTGCTCTATCAGACTACCAGGAGGAGGCCTTTACGGCCTACGAGGCTTCTGATGCAGAGGAATCTATTCCCTCTGCCTCCCCTCCTGAAGAGCTGTCCTTTGGGGAGACCCTTCACTCCATGAGAGAGCATTTCCAATGGCAGGGCCAGGAATTCTCTGATTCCAGGAAGACATTAAGGACTTTTCTTCATTTACCTCAGCATAGACCCTTGGCTATTCCTCCTGTTTTAAGTGTCATTGATGATGTGTATTCTGAGTCTAGCATTACCCCTGACACCCTTCTTCTGGCTCCTGTTAAACCCGATAGGTACTACAGGGTCCCGGACTCACATCATTTCCTTTACAAGGCCCACTCTGCTGACCCAACTATTTCCCAGGGTCCTAAAGGGGTTGCAGCTGCCACTACTAAAAATCCACTCCCCTCTGAAAGGGAGTCCAGGGCTTTAGAGAGATGGGGTAAAAAAGTGTATACTACTTCCACTCTGTCTATGAGGGCTTTAAATTGTCAATTTCATATGATACAGTACCAAGAGTATTTGTTAGATGAATTGCAGAAAAAACTGTCTTCACCTGAACCCCTAGATCGTAAGTCACTTCAGGATCTGGTACATAACTCACAACAGGTTAGCAACCATTTCTTGCAGTGTGGTTATGATGCATTGGAAGCTTCATGTAGGTCAGCAATGACAGGTGCAGTCATACGTAGACATGCTTGGCTGAAGGAACAATCTCTGCCAGATCATGTTAAGGCTAAGCTTCTGGATGCTCCACTGGAAAAGCAAAAGTTATTTGGCTCCACTGCTCAGGAGGTCTTAAAGAAATTTGAGGAAAAGGCTAAATCTGTACAAACAGTCAAAGATTTCCTCCAGGTCCAACCACCAAGATTCAGCAGAAATTGGCCTTCTAAGAATTGGTCCTTTCCAGAAGAGAGAATTCAAAGAGGCAAGAACAGGGGTGCCAGAGGTAGAGGGCAAGCTAGAGGCTCCTACAGAGGACGTCAATGGCAGCCTCCTAACCAGAGAGGTAGTGCAGGACCAACAACTGCTGCACAAGGACAGACTCAATGACTTCACCTTGACCCCGCCGACCAGGGCTCAATTAGAAGCACCTTTGGGCGGAAAGCTATCTTTATTCTCAAGAAATTGGCACAGTACTACAAGGGACAAATGGACACTGCAAATAATAGACAAAGGATACAGGTTCCATTTCCATACATTACCAGAAAGAAAAGGAATGCCAAATCTGCCACCAAATCAAGGGGCAGAGGCTTTAAAACAAATTGCCAACCTACTGCAAATGAAAGCTATAGAAAAGGTTCCTCTCGCAGAACAAGGCCAAGGATTTTATTCCAGACTATTCCTTGTCCCAAGAAAAGAAAAACAATGGAGGCCTGTTCTCGACTTGTCCGCACTGAATACTTATCTCATTGTGCCAAAATTCAAAATGCTGACCCTACAGCAACTCCTTCCCATGCTGGGCAAGAGGTCTTGGCTGGTAACTCTGGACCTCAAGGAGGCATACCTGCATGTCCCTATCAGACAAAGTTGCAGAAGACACCTCAGATTTCTTGCAGGTTCAGAGCATTATCAATTCTCAGCATTGCCCTTTGGCTTATCTACTGCACCCAGAGTATTCACGAAATGCCTGGCATCAGTAATTGCACACTGCAGACTTCAGGGGATTCAAATATACCCGTATCTGGACGACTGCCTTATACAAGCGGACAGCCAGCAAACTTTGCTAAAACATTTGAATTATGCCATCCGCCTACTGCAGGCCTTGGGATACACAGTCAACATTCACAAATCAAGACTTGTGCCATCCCAAAGAATAACTTTTCTGGGTGCGGAACTAGATACAACCACCCAAATGGCTTTTCTCACAGAAGAAAAACAAAGACAACTACCGGATTACTTCAAAAATCTGACAAAACAAACTCAGATGATTGCAAGGAAAATCCTGCAGGCCCTGGGTTACATGACATCGTGCATTCTTCTGATTCCACAAGCAAGGCTGCATATGAGAAAACTGCAATGGTACCTAAGGAGTTTATGGTCTCAGCACAATCACAGCCTAGAAGCTTTGATACCACTCATTCCATGCCTTCAAAAGGAATTTCTATGGTGGGCCCAAGCAAGCCAGTCAAACAGGGGTCTGCCTTTCAGCAAACCAGTAACCAGCCAAACCATTACCTCGGACGCTTCAGACCATGGATGGGGAGCACATATGGAGGACAGATGCATCCAAGGACTATGGTCTCAGAAAAAATTGCGCATGCACATAAACCAAAAGGAAATGCTGGCAGTGATACATGCAATCGAGGCCTTCAAGCACTTTCTACATCAAGGCCACCTGCTAATAAGGACAGACAATACCACAGTTATGTGGTACATAAACATGCAAGGAGGTACCCATTCCTACCCTCTTTGCAGGCTAGCAATGAATCTTTGGGAACTTTCCCTAAAACTCAATATAGAGCTGCAATCCCAGTTTGTGCCAGGAAAAGACAATATACTGGCGGACAGCCTAAGCAGAAACGCCATGGATCCACATGAATGGAGGCTGCACCCAGACATCTTCCTTCAGATAACACAATCATGGGGGAGGCCGGACATAGATCTTTTTGCCTCCCACCACAATCATCAGCTGAAGAAATTCTGCTCAAGGACATACCACCCACAAGCATGGAAAGTGGACGCCCTCTCTTTCAGCTGGAATACTCTAACAGTGTATGCATTTCCACCTCTTCCACTAATGACCAAGGTCTTACTGAAAATCAGGACAGAGCAGCCAAAAGTGATTCTAATAGCCCCGGACTGGCCAAGGCAGCACTGGTACCCACTGTTACGGAGCATGTCACACACGAAACCGTGGCCTCTACCACAATGGTCACTTCTTCTGACACAGCACAATTACAAAACTCTGCACTCCAGCCTGAAAACCCTGCAGCTGACAGCCTGGAGAATACCTTGACTCCTCACCAGGAAAAGCTATCCAAGAGAGTGAAGGATATCATCATGGAAGCTCGCAGACCTTCCACGAGAAAGGCATATTCAGCAAAATGGAAAAGATTCCACACTTGGAGCACCGCAAAGGGCCTAGATGCGACAGTGATGAGCATGGCACATATCCTGGAATACTTGGCAGAAATGCTCCACAATGGCCTTTCTTACTCTTCCATAAAAATTCATGCTTCAGCAATTTCAGCAGAATACAATACTGATCCACCTGTCTTCTCTCATCCTCTCCTAAGGCAGTTTCTAAGAGGAATTAAAAACATCAATCCTTTAAAGAAAACCACCAGTGCCTACATGGGACCTTAACTTCATGTTGGAAAAGTTGACTCTACCTCCCTTTGAACCAGCAGCATCTTCCGAGCTACAGTTCCTGTCTTGGAAGACTGCCTTCCTTCTGGCCATAACCTCAGCAAGAAGAGTATCTGAATTGCAGGCACTCATGGCAGTACAACCATTTCTTATTTTTCATCAGGACAGGGTCTCTTTGAGAACCAATCCTTCGTTCATGCCAAAGATGGTATCCAGGGTCTCATTGAACCAAGCTATTCACCTGCCTACCTTCTTTCCAAATCCACAAAACAAGGGGGAGAAACTTCTGCATACCCTGGACATTCACAGACAGTTGCGCTACTACTTGGACAGAACTAAGACTTAAAGAAAAACTGACCAGCTGTTGGTAGCATATGCTGCAGGTATTCAAGGAAAAGCAATTTCCAAACAGACAATTTCAAAATGGATAGGGAATTGCATTCGATTCTGCTACTCTTATCATGGAAAAACTGTGCCAGCTAACATCAGACCTCATTCCACCAGAGCCACAGCCACCTCCACAGCCTTTTTAAGAGGGGTGGCTACCAAGGACATTTTAGAAGCTGCTACATGGAGCTCCGTGCATACATTTTCCAAGCATTACAATTTACCCTTATATTCCAGATCCAGAGCAGGCTTTGCTACGGCAGTCCTGCAGGGCATTTTAGCTACACCATCATTTTCTTAGATCCTACCACCCCCAGCTTGGCTATGGTATTCTACCCATATGTAAGGACTGCAGATGCATCCTTGAAGGACATAGTACAGTTTTGTACCTACCATAAATGTAGATGTCCGATAGGTATGCATCTGCAGTCAGGTTTACCCTCCCTCCTTCCCCTCTGTGGTATTTCTTGGGTACTTATCCCTCTTATAGCTAGCTGGGGTTATCTATTATGGTGTATTTGTTTTATATTATTGTGCATGTTTGGAATTTTTTGCATTTCTCCAAATTTAGCCTTCCTTAGAGGGCACCTGGCATCTGGGGCAAGAAAAACTGAGGAAGATGGCGTTGGCTGACACTTTTATACCCCAGGCGCTCTGACGTCGAGGAAAGGGTGACATCAGCCGACGCCGGACCCAGACTTTGGAATCCGGCCGACCGAAGGGCTGCCTGAGGCAGGACAACCCATATGTAAGGACTGCAGATGCATACCTATCGGACAACTACATTTATGGTAGGTACAAAACTGTACTTTCCAAAGTGTCAGTCATGACAGGCACCTTTGACATGCTTGGAGGGCAGTTTCAGGAGTGATAAAAGTGCAAGGTGTGTGGAACACCAAGGATAGAAGCAAGCACATAAATATAAAAGAGATGCTTGCCTGAATATGACATTGAACTCTCTAAAATCATCTGTAGTCCCCGGGAGCTTTTCAAGTTGTTACAGACAATACTACAGTTATATGGTACATTAACAAGCAAGGGGGAACCAAGTCATACCCTGTTAGCTTGGGATACAGCTTTACAGCACAATCTCACTCTGCTGGCATCGTACATTCTTTCAAGGCCAAATTGTATGGCAGACAACTTGAGCAAGATAAGGACAGACCCTCATGAATGGAAACTAGATAAGGGGGCTCTTCCAAGATTTGATCTATTTGTGGGGAGTTCCTCAAGAAGACATGTTTGCCTCCTCTCTGAACAATCAGTTGGCAAAATTCATCTCCAGGAAACCATGCAAGAAGGCAGACAGAAACCTTTTTCTTTTACTTGGACAGGAATGCCCTGTATGCTTTCCCATTGATATCTAGAGTACTTTTGAAAAGTCAGAGTCTCCCAAGATCATTGTGGCAACTCCCTTCTGGCCCAGGCAGCAGCGGTTCTCCCTTCTTTTGTTAATGGCCAGGTTAACTACCATAAGCTTCCTCGCAGAATGGATCTACTTACACAAGATCAGGGGTGTTTGATACAGCCTGACCCTAATCAACTTCAGTTGACTACCTGAATGATATGGTCTTAATTCCCTTTAGGCACCTGGTTTACTGAAGATGGGCTGAAGGTACTAATGGAGGCAAGAAAGCCTGCTACTAGAAAATCTTGTATTAGCAAATGGAGAAGGTTTTCTGGTTGGTGTCAACAATATAGCCAGCACCCAGTTAGGGTTAGTTGCTCTCTGGTTTTATAATATTTGTGTGAGTTACTATCCTATGGCCTTTCTTACTGCTCTGTCAAGGTTCACTTTTTGGGCATTTCAGCATATCTGCCCACACATCCTCCTCTTTCAATCCTTTCTCATCTCAAAATGTTTTGATGGAGATTTTTGCACAAGAAGCTTCCAAGAAAAATGAGGCCCCTCCCTGGGATTTTAATTTTTTGTTTAGAGAAGCTAAGAGTTGCTCTATTTGAACCAGCTGGTTCTTAACGTAGAAAACAGCTTTATTGATTGTTGTGACCCCTGCAAGAAGGATACCTGAGTTGCAAACTCTTATGGTGAGTGAACCCTAGCTCATTTTCCACAAAGATAGGGTTTCTTTGAAAACAAATCATTCTTTTATGCCTAAAATGGTATTAGAGTTTACTTCAAGCCAAACTATTGATCTCCCCTTTTCTTTTCTTTCAGGGCTCAGCCTCCCTCTCTTTGTTAGCATGAAAGCTCTGAAAGGCTTGACGCCCAAACCTATATTTTTATTCATCTCAGCTTGAACTGACTGATGGTTTGGTCTAGCAGAAGGTGCTGCGATGCTTTTGAAGCTGGCCAGCTATTATAGCCTGTGCAGGATATAACATATATAGCTAATGCTGCTGCAGCACTGATCTTTTGAACATCTATTATGGTAGGTTAACTTATAAAACTGTACTTTCATTTAGTCTTTCTTCATATAATGTCTGATATAGACCCTTCACTTTTCTTTTTGTTGCTGTTGCTGTCCACAGCAAGACATCTGCTCGCTCTCTGCATATCTGTATCAAAGAGGTAGACATTAAAATAGTTGTTTGAAATGGACATTATTTTTTTGTTGTTTACAGACACATATCTAGTTAAGGAAATAGCCTCAGCATAGATGTATTGAACTCATGGAATCTGTGACAGACATAAGGATATTCTAGTCAGGGTAAGGATGATGCAGTCTGTTAGTTAAGCAGGTTTAAGAATTCATCTAGTAGTCATGAAAATGGACAGAAAGGGTGGTTCAAGTGGTCTAGATCTATTATTGTTTGTTTTTCTACTCTTCAGAACATTGTGGAAGAAAGTAATGGTGCTGTGCCCCTTTATATAAAACAGAAGATGGCGTTTAGGAAACAAGCAAGGGAAATAGGTGTAATATCCATAAATTCCACCTTGGGGTATGCAGTAACTCCTGCCCTTCCTGCAGTCCTGTTACCCATCCTGTGTCTTCTAAATCCATCAGTAATTCTGTATTCTGCTGACAGTTAGAAAGAGGGAATTTCAAGTACTTAACTCTTCTCTTGCAGGTTAAATTCTGTAACTGTCCTTAGCCTCCCCTTCCTTCATGTACCAGTCATGCCCTGTCTACCTTTTACTCTTCATTTTCAAGACTGTGCCCATTATTCATCTCAAAGCATACAGTGTAGGATATATTCCTTCTGCCACTGTGCTACTGTGGTGTAATCGTTCCAAGTATCTTCATTATGTCCTATATGGCAACCACTTCACTATCTTGATGAACATCACTTGCATCTCTTCTAATTTATCTCTATTTGAACAGAGGTGTCAGAGCTATACAGTTTACTCTGAGTAGCTTCCCTAAATAGCTGTACAATGTCATTAGACCCTTGTTTCCTTTAGACTTCATTACCATAGCAGTAAATCCTTGCTTTCTGTGTGCACTCATTGCAACTCTCCCACATTGTGCTAAGTGGTTTACCATCAAATGTTTGAATGATACAACGTAATCCATTCAAAATATCGCCTTTGCAAAACCTCTTCCTGCATACTAAGTAGGGCAGAATGACGAAATGCATTTAGTGACAGAATCACATTCGCACTTTCGACATTTAGATTTGGAGTTCAGTACTGCAAATCACGTAACCTAATATTTTTGCCAGAGGCAAGCCACCCTGCACCCCGCACACCCCCTGCAAATGATATATTCCAACTCTGAGCACGCACTATAGTGGAGAAAAGGTTAATTTCCCGATCCGCACTGTACTGCAATCTCTAGTCGAAACGTCGACCACATATATGCAAATGCACAGTGGCATTCACTGTACTGAACAGTTGCAGTAGTGACGGTCGGCAATACGGGAAGCAACTTAATGACTTTTGACATTCCCATATCCGCCAAACCTTTATTCTACATTTTCATGGTAAACCATGCTAAGTTATAGTCAGCATTATCTATACTGCATAACATGATTTTCTAACCCCTGATGAATTACTTTATAGTTCTTTATATTAAAATGGCCTGCTTCTGTCTTTCTAAAGCTTCAGCACATTTGCTAAAGCCTTTGCTGCTTCCTTAGTACCTTTTTAAGCAGAGTCTAGTTAATGGCCATTCTAACTCAACAAACACATAAAACCCCAAATTAGACTATGTTAATGTGGCTCTCTTCAATGCTAGAAGTCTCAGCAATAAATTACTTGTTCTCGAGGCTCTCCTGCATTTGGAAATCATGTTAGTGTAATTATTGAAACTTGATTTAAATGTAAAGAAGACACTCACACCATACCTGGATTTTGCACCTTTCAGGCCTTCAGGCCTGATAGAAACTGTGGAGGCATATCTATAGTTGCCAAAGACAATGTTACCTCTATAAAGATTCAAAAAGACCCACACTCAGAATTCACTGAACATCAAATCACCTTAGGTAGGGCAAATGATCAACTCTCAGTCCTTTACAGGACATCCTGTGTACCCCTGATGCTTATCTAAGGTTCCTTAATTTATGTGATGGTTTTCCTATCAACAAAAATTCCATCGTATTGGGTGACTTGAACTTCCTATTATAAAGCAGACACCCATACCTCCAATGTAGTGTATGTTCAGAAGTTCTTAGAATTAGTAAACAAAATTCCCTGGAGCTGACTGTAAATGAAACTACTAGAGGACACAACATTCTTTACTTGATCCTCATGAATATATTTGCCTTATGCACTACTCCTGTGGTATCCTGTTCCCCACTGAAGTCTAACCACAGACTTGTAATGTTCCCCTTAAAATTTCAAAAGCCCCAAAGGAAATACCTCCTCCAAATTCAAGGATTACAAATGTGCGAACCTCATCCTACTCTACGGTGAGATATTGAAATTCTCACATGATTATATTGACCTCAACTTAGACATCTTTACTAGCTACTCCAAGGAATTCTACACTCATCGAGAAAACTACATAGAAATAGAAGTTCCTGCTAGAAGAGTATCATGGGAAGTTAAAAATAGATACCCTTGTAGTCCATCAACATTAATAAGCTTGACTACAAAAGAAAGAAACTCCTTAAATTATACAGCAGATTTGAAACTTCTCACTTCAAAGATAGTGTTAAGAACACTAGAAAGAAATTGAAAATCACCATCGGGTCCACCAAAGCTAACTATTAGCTTAGGTTGGCATCAGTAGCTAAAGATAATTATACATCTTTCTTTAGCTATGTTGGGAAACTAGGGAACAACACCTTACACTGTTCTGAACTTTTTTAAGACGGCATCTCTCATTCAGACCTAACTGATATTGCCAATACATTCAGTGCTAAGTTCACTCCAAGACTACTATCTATAGTCCATAAGTCTCCCAAATCTCTTATCTCCCCTTTTATCAGTAAGAAACATGTACTGAAGGTGCGGAATAAGACCCAGTATACTTCCTTCAGTTGGCTTGATAAAATATCTAGATGTTTAATAAGTAGTGCTGGGTATGTCATAGATAACCTACTCCACAAACTGTGTAACTTAAGCTTAGCTAAAGGTTTTGTCCCTGAAGAGTGGTGTGCTGCAGTTGTGATGCCCCTACATATGGGTGGCCATACCACCGACCCTGGGAATTATAGACCTATCAGCCTGAGCAGCCTCATTTACAATGCCATGGAATTTATTATAACTACTCTCATAAACTGTGATATCAAAAGCCTTGTTAGACTTGGTCCTCAACAGTTTGGATATGCCAGATGAAGATCCTGCCTATTAAATTTGATTCATTTTTTCAAGAGGGGTTTACGTAAACAGTTGATAATGGCCATGCATTCTGCATAGTGTTTCTAGACCTGACCAAGGCATTAAACACCATACTTCATGCTCACATCATAAGAAGGCTAAATGACTTTAAAAAAATAGATCCGTATGTGATAAGATGAATAGCAGACTTGCTAAAAGACAGAACCTATATAGTACGAGTCTCAAGTGACCAATGGTAGTCTTCAGGGCTCAGTGTTTGGATCCCTTCTTTTACATATTTCCAGAGAGATTCCCAGGAAAAATTAATATATTGAGTAAACCTTTCAGGCTCTTGTTTCTGTTTTTATGAACAGAGAAGAGTTACTGGGATTTGTTAATGAGCTCACTAGTGGGGTTTTTTGCCTTCTCTTTCTTTAGTCAAGAAAAGAAGAGTTCCTTCTCTTTCTGACTTCAGATGGTTGGGAAATAGTTGTACCTCAGGAACTTCTTATTAATCTGAACATTCTGATTCTGAGGAAAGTATAGTTTCACATCCCTTCTGAAGATTTTATGAGATTTTATCTAAGATGAATTATTGGATATGCCTAAATCTGCAGCTTTTCCTCCTGTGTTGCCTACTTTAGATAATGTTTTCTTAATTGTTTCTAGGTTCCCTAATAGACAACCTCCTTCTCCTGACAGGTTATACTAGGTACTTCAGACTCGTAAATATTTATTTTCTAATCCTAAATCCAAACCCGGCTGTGAGTTCTCCTTACAAAGCTGCTGCTTCTAAACAGTTTACTGCTGCTAAGCCCATTCCACTCTGACAAGGATAGGAAAGCACTGGATAAATTGGGGAAGAAAATGCATTCTTCTTGTACTTTAACATTCAGGAGTTTAAACTATCATACTCATACTAACATGCAGAAGTTGATGGTTAATTTTCCTTCTTCTGAAGTAAAAAAATTGCTTGACTGTGCCTCTGTTGTATCAGTTTCTCAGGTTACTAAGCATATTTTAAAGTGTGCTTATGATGCTGCTAATTCCTTCTCAGGAGCTGCTGCTTCTAGGTCAGCATTGAAAAGACTAGCTTGGTTTTGTTCTCAAAATCTTCCTGAAGATGTTAAAACTAAAGTTTTCTTAGTTTAGGATGTTTTGTGTGGCTCTTATGCAACCAAAGTGCTAAAGAAGTGTGATGAAAGGGGAAAGTTGATCAAGAACTGACTCATTTTTCAATTCTCCTTTTGCAAAACAAAAAATTTCCCTCCTCTTCAGTTTCCTTTTTTTCAACAAGCCAAGCAAGCTTAGGAAACACACACACGCATGCACGCGCGCACACACACACACACACACACACACACACACACACACACAGGGAGATATGTGATGTGTGTAATATTTGTTTTTAACCTGTCTAGTCAGTGGATGAGGTATGACACTATTATGGATGAGAAGGAGATCCTCACTGAGGCTGTTTGTAAAATTCGTCTGACTATAGTTCAGTTGGTTAGTACACTGTGTGTGTGTTGGGGGGGATTATGCCTGTTCTCTGCAAGCATGATGTAAATGTCACAGATATCAATATTTTTGGTCAGGAGATATTGTTGTTACCACCCCCCCTCCACACCCACAGAAAATAAATTATTCTTTTTGTTACTGGGTGGCTGTCTTGATCCCTCTGACCATACTTGGTGGCAGAAGTGAGGATGGTGTTCCCATTTGCAAGAAGATATGTACCTTAGTTTTGTACTTGCCGTTAAAACTTTACTGTGTATGCACAGACTGATCACAGTAGGAGACAGTTATATTACTTTATATTGTCACATAGTTAGATTTTACCTTCTTTATAGAAATATTTTTTTCCAATTGTTAGTGGGACATTCCAGCGGTTGGCTGCTTCTTTTCAAAGGGTCTCAGGAAAAAAAAGGTCGAATGTCATAAAAAAACACAAAATGATAGGTAAACATAATAGTACAGTACACACCGAGAAGTTAAAGACAGTGGATGCAATAAATAAGTAATAAAATCATATACAAGATACATTACTTATTTAAAAGAGAAAATAAAAATGATTATACAATCTTGTTAAGAGTGCATATTATGATATGCAGAAATATGGAAAAATATAGGGCCGGATTCACGATGGCTTGCACGGAGTCTACGAGTAGAGTAAGACTCCATGCAGCCATCATGTCCGACGAGCGATCCACAAACAGCCTGTAGGGGCGTGTAAGAGAGCTCCTAACACGTCTCCTACACGGAGAGGGCTGTGATATGCAAATTACCTCACTTGCAGCCGAAAAGCATGCAAATGAGGTAAATTTGCGATCCAGGAAGCAGAAACCTGTCCGAGTAGGAGACGTATTAGCTGCAGAAATGTACTCAGTTGAGAACTGAGTACCGTTCTGCAAATAGCACAATGGAGCCTTGTCAGCTCCAAATAAAGGTTGCATATGGTTGAGGAAGCATGCCAATGGCCAAATATACGGCCAATGGAAAGTTTCCCTCATGCAAAATTAAGATAAATTTTTTTTTTTTCGGCGATTTCCGATGTTTAAGTGTAGCGCAGCGCAAATGGGGTGCGCTATAAAAATCATAAAATAAGGCAATAAAAGCCACAAACATGGAATTTATGAAAATTGTCAAATTTCAATTTAAGGGAATAGCAGGCTGAAGACAACATGGCCACCAAGTAGGGTTGCTAAGGGGAGAAGCCCAGTCTAAGACATGTAACCAAGCATTAGTAGGCAATCCTATGTAAATGAGTGTTAGGATAGTGAATTGCACTTTTACATAGCAAATGAGCACAGCCAGTGGAGTGTAGGAGTAGGACATGGGGAGGAACAGAGTAGGAGACAGGTGACATCATACGGGGGGTATGTATGAAAGCTCATTGGAGGACAGTGGCATCTGTTAGGTGTCAGTTAGACATCATGAAAAGAGGTGTGTCAACAGGTAGGCTAGGGAAAGCCAAGAAATGGAAGGTGTATACTGTGGATAACACCAACGTTTCTTGCTGAGCAGGTATGCGCACGTCTGCGCACCTGTAAACCTGAGTAAGACAGAGTGCGCTCGTGGAAGCGTGAGTGCGCACGTTTAAGCCGGAGTAAGCATGTATAAGGCTGTTGGAAGACCTGTAAACCTGTTTGCGCTGGTGTGCGCGTGTTTTAGCCCGAATAATCAAGTTTTAATCCGTCTAAGCATGTATGCGTGTGAGTGAGCTGCTGTGAGTGTGTTTGCGCTTGTATGCGCGTCACTCCCCTTGAGGAAACAGAAAGGAAAAAGGAAGCACAACAAATAACAGGAAGCTACCAGGTGATACTAGTAGAGCTAGCAGGTGAAAACAATCCAAATCAGGCAATAACACAGGCAGAGCACTAGCCTAGCCCAGCCCAGCACTTAAAACTCTGCAAACAACAGTGCAGTTTGTTTCTCACAAGAGACACTGAAACACTGGAGTATGCTACTAGAAGTGAAATCTGAAAAAGCTTCACTCAGACAAAAAATGCTAGGGGCTGCCATTGCTGTTATAAGACGACATATGCAACATGCTGAGGGTGGTGACAATGCAAATGCTGCTGGACAACCCACAGTGAGGAGACGGAGAAGAGTGTACAGGCCCAGGGTCACCTACCAGGGGTTACATGAGCTGGAGATAGTGGAGTGCTATAGAGTGGACAGAGACCTCCTGCAGCAAATTGTAGAGCTGTGCAGGCCATGCCTCACACACAGAACCAACAGAGGGGAGCCCATCCCAGTGGAAACCAAGGTATGTGTTGGCCTAAGAATACTAGCAACAGGTACCTTTCAGAGACCAACTGGTGATATGATGGGGATATCACAGGCATCAGCATCCAGGGTACTGCATCAGTTCCTGGATACTATGTCAGCACATGTCAGTGATCATGTATATTTCCCCAATTCCCGTGAGGTATTGGCCAACAATATGCATCTCTTCCAGCAAATAGCAGAATACCCTGAGGTAGTGGGTGCAATAGACTGCACGCATATACGCATCAAAGCACCAGCTGGTGACCGGGGTAGGGCCTACATTAACCGCAAGGGCTTCCCCTCCAACTGCCAGGCCGTGTGTGATGCCCAGGGCATAATAATGAATGTGTGTGCTGGCTGCCCTGGAAGCTACCATGATTCCCATATCTGGCCTCTGACGCAGCTGTACCAGACATTTGCCAATGGGGACATCCCACATGATCACTTAGTGGGGGATGCTGGTTATGCACTGGAGCTGTGGCTGATGACACCCATCAGAAATGCACACACACATGAACAAGAATGCCATAATGAGGCACACGCACAAACACGAAATGTAATCGAGCGTGTGTTTGGGTTGCTCAAGTCACGGTTCCAGTGCTGGACACATCTGGTGGAGCCTTGCAATACTCACCAACTACATGTACCCAAATTGTCATGGTATGTGCTATGCTACATAATATGATCCTGTGAAAACAGCTGCAACAGGACCAGCATAGGCCTGGGCCAAACAGCCCCCCACCAGTGCCAAGGCCATCACAGGCAGAGCATGACTCGGAGGAGGAACAACCTGAGCCTGCCCCAGTAGGCAGACGGAGGCGTGCCCAGTATGCCTTGGCCTTGGCAAAGAGGCAACGCATAGCACATACACTGGCTCAGTAGGAACCCTGGAAATGATACCTCTCTGACTCACACATATAGTAAAAGGGATGCCTAACTTGACACTACCTGTTGCTAAACATGTATAGGGAGTGCAGTATGCGCATCCGACATAGACAGCCCTGCAGCACCACCTGAGGCATGATTGCCATGTGTTAAGAAATGTAAGGTAGTGGTAAACAGCATTTACCACCATGTTGTATATGCAAACTTGATGACCTTCGGTAGCATCCTACCCTCACCAAACATGAGACCACAATATGAAGACAAGATGATCAATTACAACAATTGGCTTAAGTATTGGTGTCAGCGAAAGGGGATTCAATGCCTCTCAGCCTGGGATGAGATGCTCGATAAGACATGATGCTTTGCTAGGGATGGATTTCACCTATCATCTGTGGCCTATTGGATATTGCCAAAGGCTGTTGTCACCCCCATAGTGCCTTTTCTAGGTAAGGCTCAAAACACAAACCCACCTCCATAGGTATCACAAGGGATAAGAAAGTATAAGTAATGCTACTCAATGCCAGAAGTCTAAACTGCAAGATGCATGCACTCCAAACACTCCTCAGCATGGAGAATGTTGATATCTATGCAGTAACAGAAACCTGGTTCAAGGCTCCCAAGAGCACCCTAGCATTCACAGGTACACCTCATACCATGCTTTACAGCTGCAAAACATGGAACAAACTACAAAAGGAGGGTGAGTATCAGTATTTGTCAAAGATACCCACACCCCCAGGTTGGTGGCATAGCATGAAGCATCAGAGACTACCCATGTGTAACCAACAGTGGGTAAAACCGCCTTCCAGTTCATAGCCTGCTACAGACCACCCTCCTAAACCCAGGAACCACACTTGGCCAACTGGAGAACACATGAAAGTATGAAGATCTCCCCAAACACCATTATATTGTGCAGCTTCAACTACCCAAACATACACTGAGAGCATTACCCTAGCTCCAACACCCTAGGCCAAAGGTTCTCAGAATTTATAAACCAAAATGCTATGGAACAACTTGCTACCACTCCCACAAGAGGGGAAAACATACTGGACCTGATCATCACCAACATGGGGACTCTGCCCAGGACCAGAAGTGTATCCCTCACTGGTACGATCACACCAGATAGTAATCTCACTGGATATTCACATCCCCACCCCAGCCCATGGCCAGAAAACCACAGTGAAAAATGTTCACTAAAGCATATGTCACACACCTCAAAACTGAGGTGGAATCCTTCACAGCCCCTGTGTCTGTGGAAAATATGGCCCAGACCTCATAACCCTTAATAAACACATTCTATGAACACCGTCAGGAATGCATGGATCATGCAATCCCAAAGAAAACCAAGACCCAATCCTCCAAAGGCAGGCATCCTGTTTGGTGGAACCCAGCCATAAACAAACCATACAATACAAGGAGGAAGCTACTATATGTTAGGTCCAAATCACAAAAAGGGAAGCCATCTCTGACCAGTATGATTGACAAACAACGTCCACACATAAAATTGTCTAAGGCCATATGTGAGATAAAAATCGTACAGGACACCTAGGATAATCACAAGGCATTCTTTACTTATTGTAGGAACCTGTGTGGGAATCCCCAGGTATGTTCAGAATTAGTCCAAAATGACAAACAAAACAACAAACCCACAGACATTGCCAACATCCAAGCTGACAGGTTCAGTGCAAACTTCTCCCCTCCCTCCCCACCAAAAGGGCAAATATCTATCCCAGCAGAGTGCTGGTCCCCTGACATCGCAGATGCACAGGTAACAGCCAGCCTCTCCAAAGCAAAACACACAGCATCAATGGGACCAGATGGTGTCCTGGGCTGTGTCCAACATGAACCCCAAGAAGAATTGAACACACACATAAAACCACTGTTCAATGTCAGCCTTAACACACGATATGTACCCAAAGAGCAGTGTACAGCAACAGTGGACCCTCTCCACAAAGGTGGTGCCTCAACAGATACTGCAAACAATTGCCCCAGAAGCCTGACTAGGTTGGTCTGCAAAGCTATGGAAAGGATCATCACAGACCTCAAAATTAAACATATTGGGGACACACAGACACTGGATCCTACCCATTTTGGCTTTGTTAAGGGCAGATCCTGCCTCTTAAACCTGGTTGAGTCATTTGAAACAGTCACCAAGGCCATTGACGAGGGGATGGTGGTCCACACAGCCTACCTGGACCTTGCAAAAGCCTTCCATACAGTACCCCACTTGGTCATCATAGATAAGATCACCAGCTTCAATAGAAACCCCTATGTCACTAGATGGGTTGCAAACTGGCTCAAGGACAGAACCCACATGGTCTGAAATGCTGGAGCCATGTCAGACCACAAACCAGCTACAAGTGGCATCCCACAAGGCTCAGTCCTGGGACCTCCCTTGTTTGGTATATATTTCTCAGAGGTACAGGCCAACACAGAAGGACAGTTGGTGAACAAGTTTGTAGATGACTGCAAACTGGGCACCATAATCGACCCTCCAGCTGACACAAGCATCCTACAAAAGGGCCTCATAGAAACCGACAACGGGTGCCAGAGCCATGTCCTCAAGCTAAACACAAAACAGTGTATAGTCCTCCCCTTTTTCAAAAACGAAGTGCCCACAAATTACTACATATGTGGTAACCCATTAAGTATGGAAGAAGTGATAAGGGACCTGGGGACCCAAGTCAATAGCAATCTCACATTCAACAACCATGTGGCCAAAGTGTTCAGAGAAACATTTCATATAGCCCACCTAATCATGAAGGTAATCACATCTACATCAGTGGAGGTCATTGTGCCTCTTAACTCATCCCTCATCAGGCCCATAATTGAGTACAATGCCCCTTGTGGGATGCACCTTTTCAGACACCTGCAGCAGCTGGAAAGACCACAAAAGTACCTCACCAGGAGGATCAAAGGGCTCAAACACATGCCAGTCACTGCCCGGTTAAAGAAACTGCAGCTCCACTCAGTGGCATACTGCCTGCCCAGAGGCGATCTGTCCCAGATGTATAAAGCCATGTCCAACCTGGAATCAATGGACATGCACCTTGGAAAATCAGAATCCCAGCAAGCTATGCGCTCAAGAGACCTGAACCTCAGGACTGAAATAAATAGGACATGCTGGAGTGACAGAACCATAACCCAGAGGCTCCCCCCACTCTTGAGTAAACTCCCACTCCAGGTTAGCCAGAGTCTCTCATTGACTCTCTTCAAGAGGAAAGCTGATGAGTGTATGGGAGATTGTAGGTTTACCCTGGGTATCACTTCTATGTCACTGTTAGCCAGAGGCACAGTATACTAACCATGAAAAATGTAATGGCAAACTCCACTTACAATGTGTGTTGAAAGCCAAACACACTCTGGCTAGGATTATAAATGCCCTAGGGCAGATAGCCTAGTATGAACCTATGAACAGAATCACACACACCAAGTAGTACAACTGTGGTCACTGTGGAGTAATGTTTGCCAATGTCCACCCAAGTTGGTGAATACACAGCAATGTTGGACAAGCCTGGTTTAAGTACGCCATAGCTGAACAAAATGCAACATGCTCATAGTTGCCCAACTGGCCCTTAACTAGTCTGGTCTGCTCAGTATGAGCATTTACAGCAGTGATGGGACTCAAACCCATGATACTGTGCACCATAATGAAAGTACTGAACCACTATACCATGACATTATTGCAGTGTTCAGCCAGTATGAGAGAATGTTGCCAAGTCTTTGCAAACTATCCCATGGAAACCCTGCAAACACAGCATAATCCCTGTTGAGTTATGACACAAAGGAGTCTGGCAGTAAGAACACAACATGGCTTCCAACACACACAGTATTAATGTCAATATTGGTCATGTTCACACACAGCCATAAATGTAGTGGACTTCAGATCACAACATATGGAAAGGTTACACTGGGCATGCTCACACACTTGGTTAAATGAGACACATGTCAGGCAACAAACCATGGAAAGCCTGAACTGGGCATGCTCACACACTTAGGCCATGTCCGAGTATAGCAGTCAGTCACACATATCTGGCAGTTGTATGTGTTAAGCCAGGAACCTCCCACAATCCAGCAATCCACCCTGTACACACAGTTAAATGACAACAGACACATATATTAATATACCGGAACCCTGTCATGATCAAACATGCTACCACACGTTGTTCACAGAAACCGTGAAAGCTATGGCAATAAAGACCTGCAAACAGTATCAGCAACAAATCTTGTGCATCCCAAACATAAACATAGGTGCAGAGGTGAATACTAGGCTGTCTGCCCTGGGGAATTCATAAGCCTAGGCAGAGTGTATTTGGCGTCTGCCTCCCCAGTAGAGTAGCCTACTGTGCCTCTGTAAAGTAGGTCACAGAAGGCACCATTTAAGGCTACTTTGCTGTGCCTCTGTCAAGCAGGGACACAGTGGAGATCCCAGGGGTGAATTTGCAATTTCCCATCCATGCGGCTGTATTTTGCTGGAAGAGGGTTGGTGAGGGGCTATGTCTAACTTTAATTGGGATTCAATTCCAGAGTGAGGGGAGCCTGTGAGTAATGAATCTGTCCCTGCAGCATGTCCTATTTATGTTTGTGCTGAGGTTTACATCCCTGGAGTGTGTAGCTGTAAGAGTCTTGGATGTTATGAGGTGGAGCATGTCCATTACTTCTGGGTTTGAAATGGCTGTGTACGTCAGGCATAGATTACCTCTGAGTAGGCGTTAAGCAAATGAGTAGAGCTGGAGATCCTTTAGCTGAGCTGCATAAGACATCTGTGTGCAGCCCATGATTCTCTTGGGGAGGTACTGTTGTGTTCACTGTAGTTGCCACAGGTGTTGGGTAAGGTACACCCCAAAAGGGGCATTGTAGTCAAACATGGTCCTGATGAGTGAGTAGTAGAGGGCCACAATGACCTCACATGATCTACATGCAAACACCCATGTGAGAAGGAGGGCTATGCAAAGTTCTTAGCAATGACTCTCTGTCAATTTGATTAGCAAAGGAGAGGTTATGATCTATCTGGGTCTGTGGGATATTGCTCTGTTATGTAGTAGCTTCCTCCTTCTGTTGTACAGCTTATATATGGCTGGGGTCAACCAGACAGGTCTCCTGTTTTGGAGGAGTCATGGTTTTATGTGGGATAGCATGATTAATGCATACCTGCAGCTGCTCATACAATGCGTTTGGTAAAGAATTCTGCAAATTTGTCTGTATCAACCTCCAGCACGGGGCCTCTGAAGTATTCCACCCCAGTCTTCACAAGTGCAAAGTCTGCTTTTGAGAAATTCTTTAGAGTGATTTCCTTGGCTGGGTGTGGGGACGGGATATGGATGTCCAGGGAAAGTTGATCATGGTCTGATCTTAACAATGACAGTTCTACCTCTGGTGTGAAACATAGAGTCCCCATGTTGGTGATGATCAGGTCCAATATGTATTCCCCCTAGTGGGTGTGGTGACTGGTTGTGCCATAGCACATAGATTCACAAATTGTAGTGGCTGTAGGGTGATGTTGAGGGCTTGAGTAGTATCCCCAGTCAGTATCTGTGTACCTGAAGTCAACCACTATAATGGTGTATGTGAAGATCTTCATATCTGACACTGTTCCCAGGAAAGCTAAGTGTGGTTACTGGGTATGGGTGGGTGGTCTGAACTACATACCAAACTAAAAGGCAGTTTTGCACAATGGTAGGTGTATATGTATGGCCTGTCATGCTTAGTGCAGTGGGACCAACCCAGAGGTGTGTGTATCTGTGATGTATATGGATACACCCCCTACTTGTGTTCTGTGTCACAAGTCCTGTGGTCACGAAGCATGGTATAGAACATAACCTGGCAGTGCCAGTGTGCATATGTGACCCTGAACTAGGTTTCTGTGAATGCACAGATATTGTTATCCCCTATACTGAGGGATAGTTAAAGATGTACATTCTTCTTTGGAAAGACTGATGATGTCAGCACCCTATAAATACAGCAGGAGAAGGGAAATCATCCAGTAATGTGAATAGCACGCTTTGCTAATGTGTCTGTCTCAAGTATCATAACATAGTTAGGTAGGGGTTTGAATCCTGCAAACGCTGTGTGTGTGTGGGGGGCAGGGGTGTGTGTATGTCTGCAATTCTTTGTGAAAGGAATGGCCATTTTGAAGACTGGGATAACACACTAAAAGATGTACATTCTTCTTTGGAAACACTGATGATGTCAGCACCCTATAAATACAGCAGGAGAAGGGAAATCATCCAGTAATGCAAATAGCGTGCTGTGCTAATGCATCTCTCTCAAGTTCCATAACCTAGTTAGGTAGGGGTTTGAGTCCTACAAATGCTATGTGTGCGTTTGTCACACAGTTTGTGAATGTGTTGTGTGTTTTGCTTTCATTATTGTATGACATATTATTATAACAGTAATTGCCATGCACACATCAGGTATGTGTTTGCCACATACAGAAATGTACCTGTGACCTATAATAGTTCCTATGTGTGAAGCCTGCCCCATACGAATACAGTTGTTACCTTTGCCGCCATGTGCCGCAGCTTACCAGACCTTAAGCCATACATGTATGTTGGTGACAACGCAAGCTACTGCAGTGATCTGTGTCCTAGGCCAACTATGTGACACACACCCATGAAAGCTTTGATAGATTAATGTGGGTGACGGTTCATGTCTGCAGTATACGTCAGACATGTTAAAACACAGCAAAGTCTGTGAGTGATGGCCATCCAGTGTAGGTGTATTGCAACTGTTGCCGATATGCATACAGACACCTTCTTGCTTAGGTGATACACAGAGGGACTGCAGAATACCTTTGGAAATGTGAATATCACAGGATAGACAAGATAACACCTGTCCACATGTACACACCATTAGCCATTCTACATGATGGGTGCTACCACCTACATGGTACTGTTGGAATACTATGTTAACTACATGCCGATGACAATGCCACAGTAGCGTTACAGCAATATACCATGGCTTGGACAACATGTATTTGTCCGTATGATACCCTTGTGGTGGTTAGGTGTGTCATGTGTAGAATGCATTGTAGGCCACTGTATGTATTTGCAGTCATGGATGGACATATCCATAGTGTGTTGGCATGTACATGAGACTGCTATATGCCAAAGGGTATTGTTCCCAGGGATGTGTGGGGCTCAGTAACAATGGCTACTGGTATAATGTAGTACTGCAGGGATATCACTGACACCAGGTTCCTACGTCTGTGTATCAGTTGAGGAGACACCATGTAATTACCACTGAATGTCAGGCTATGTAAGCTGTGTATACTACCAGAATGCAGACCATTGACATGTGTAAACTGTATCACCCACAGCATACTGTCAAACCATGTCATGTTTCATGCTGACCATGTTCACAAATGTACACCTGCAAATCGGTGATACAAACATCACACATGTACTGTCCACATCCCAACACATGCAGGCACAGGTACACACAACAGCCATGTGGCACATGTGCAGACAGTACACTTTGGGAATTAACACTGGTGTATACAAAACTGCAATGACAAACATAGTTAATGTATCATGCATGCTCGAATCTACGCACAACAATATCATTACACTGTACTGTTAACAGCATGATAATAATACTACAGTGCTATGTAGTCACCCTGTGCATCAGTACCATGCTATCCTGTTCCAGCATCAATGTTACAGATGGCAGGAGGTGGCACAGTTTCATCATATGCACAGGGTGTGTACTTGGTTTGCTAGAGTCTGCCATTGACACATCCAATCAACATGTATGTGTGTGTGTGTTAGTGAGGGACAACAGTACAAGATGGGGCAATGTTGCTGTGATGTGTGTGTGTATGTGTTAGCCCTAGGTGTTAGCATTATGTGTGTGTGTGTGTATGCATGCACACAGTTCCACCATGTGGCTGCCATATATGGGTGTTTGTGGACAGCCACAGACTGTACCTGCCAGGTCATACAGGTCACTGTCTCTGGCCACAGACACAGTACCTGTGCCTGGCAGGGGTGCTACGGACAGTATCAGGTACTAAGCCAGACTGGGTACTGCCATCAGAAGCAGTGGGTTGTTGACTGGACACATGTCCCTGCTGGGACTGTCCAGAGCCACGTGCACGTGGTCTTCTAGGACGGTCTAATGACAGCACAGACCCAGCATTGCTGGGGCTGGTACTGGCACTATGGGAGCGGCTGCAGGTTTGTTGTCGTCCGCAACGACTGGCAGCTGATAATGTTGCTGGCAGACATCCACGTTGACGCCTCAACCATCCTGCACTGTCCTGGCTCCTGGACATGTAGTTGTGGAACCGATCTAATGTGTTCCCCCAACGTCTATCAATGACCTCGCTGATGTTACGGATGGCAGATGCAACGTCACGCATAGTGTCATTCATAGCGGTGCGATGTGCTCTAAGCTCCCTCAGACCCTGTCTGGTGTACCGTTCCATACGTGCCTGTGCCTGCATTACAGCCCGGAACATAGCTGAGGTTGATAGACCTCTGTGAGCATGTCTGACAGGGGCAGTACGACCACGTATGCTCCCACGAGAACCCCTGGACATCTGCCTGTGTGGTACCATGTCAGGAATCTGGCCATGGCTGCTGTGAGGGGATGCATGTGTCAATGATACCACACTACCCTGGTCAATGCCCACTGTATGTTGTCCCTCAGCTAAGGACATTGGTGACAATGGGTGTATCGGCAGGATGACTGCGCATTGATGGGGTTGACTGCTGTGTACTGTCAATTGGATGACCAATGACAGACCCTGTCAAACCTCCCTGTGCCATTACACATGTATCATCATTAGCACTATCGCCAGCCATTACACATGTATCATCGTTAGCACTATCCCCAGCAGTGGCTTCAGGTTCCCCTGCTGCACTCCACCAGAGCAACATCAGAACCTGAGAGAGGAAGATAGGAAACACAGTTTACAAATGTGTGCACAATATTAGCACACAGGCACACATGCACACAGGCACACATGCGCACATGCACACAGGCGCACATGCACGCAGGCGCACATGCACACAGGCACACAGGTGCACATGCACACAGGCGCACATGCACACATGCACACAGGCGCACATGCACACATGCACACAGGCGTACATGCACACACACTCCTCGGTACAGCAGATACAAACACAGACACACCTGCAATCCAACACATACACAATACTGTTTTAGGGTGGGTGACCATTTCACAAGGAAAAACATCACTGCACACGTGTCAGCATGCAGGTTATATGTTGCACAGGAACATGCAGTGCAAGTGTAGACAGCCCTTGTTAATAACAGTATACATGTACTTGATGCTTGTGTGTAGTTGTTCAGTGATTGTCTCCACCCTGGGACACAATGTGTACAAGGACATAACAATGTTGTGCAAGTGTTACAAGCTGTGGGTGCATAGATTTGCACACACACACACACACACACACACACACACACACACACACACACACACACACACACACACACACAAAACACATGATGGTGCTACACAATAACAGCTATGTGTACTTTTGTGGTCAGTGGAACTGGATGTGGTGTAGTAAAGTGAGCCATGATCAACATGCTTCTTGTGGTCAGTCAACAATAATAATGTGTGCCAGACAGGCAGCTAGCATGCTGTACCTGAAGTGCAGTAACATGACTACATCCACAATTACACAGCCACTTGTTACATGGGTGTGTAAGGTGGCCAATAGTGAGCATTGCCTAACATGAATGTATTATTTGTTCCAGACTGTTGCACAAAGACATGATAGGCCTCTACCCCTCAGGTATATTATGTGTGCTGCGTAGATAAATGGGATGCTGAAGGCTGGCCATACAGCAGATGTCATAATTGGACATGTGTAGCAGGCTAAGGTGTAGTGTGTATGCCAAACATGTGTGTGTTGTGTACATGTGTATCTGGTGTGCCTATACAATGTCCAGTACTGTGTTGCCACACATGTGTGTCATGCTCTGTGTATTGCATGTGAGTGAGGCAGCTACTGAGAATAATGGGATATGCATAATCTCACAGCAAACATGCACAGCATGCATTATGTGTAGGTGTGTTACATGTGCACACACTACACCTCCATATGACATGCACATGTCATTAGCAATAGTATTGTTATTACACACTCACCAGCATGGATTGGCTACCTTGCTGTCACTCCAGAGGGACCTGCAAACATATGAGAGTATTTGCCAGTGGCCACAACTGTGCCTTTGATACTGTGAGTATGATAAAGTACAGTAGTACAACAGGTGGCTTTCACAGGTGTACAGATTATGCTCAGAATATCAGTCTTGCAGAAGAATGGGCAGGTTAACAGCTACACAAACAGTACACATCTCACACACGCATAGACTACCAGTACAGAGAACAGTCAACTACAGATATGGGATGTTACCTGCACACTCCATTTCAACATGCTGGGTGGCTCCGGCCTCCATGATGACACATGTTTGTGGATGTTCTTGTTGTTGGCCTGGAGTCACAACACTTAGGAGGTGCTCCTCCACACTGGTGAGGGGGGGGGTGGATAGGTACCCCACCACCTGTGGCAAGCTGTTGTCTGTGGATATCAGACGCACGCTGCCAGACATGTCTAATTAAATCACTGCAGTGATGGCGTACCTGCTCATATGTCCGGTTATGCATGCCTATGCATTTACCCGACGGACAAGTTCTTGCCACAGTGCAGCCCTCTCATGCTGGTTCTGGCTGGTCCTGGAAAACAGCACAGAGTAATTATGCACCAGGCTCTGGTGGATCTCCTGATCCTCTGCTGCTGTATATGGTGGGTTTCTCTGATGTACCATCACCCTGGAAGGAAGGAAAAGAAAAATATGTGAGCAAGTCATGTGGCACACTTAATATTCAAATGTACTGATATCACTTCACTGCCATATATAGCATCTGTCTATCTATCAGGGGATACACATGTTCGATACCACATATCAGTGCTCAGCCTACAACTGCCTGACAGTGCCTGCCACACTCCATACAACAAACTAGTATACACCAGCACTTGGTACACTGTTTGGGATACAATGCACAACCTCACACTGGGGTATGTATCAAGATAATGGATGAAGAATATTGTCGTCCCATGCAATGAATGCAATACACATGTACAGTTTCAATGGTAAACCATCCTAGTCTTTGATGCCATACCCCTACCTGACATATGTGCACAGTTGTTACTAAAGCCAGCATACTGCTGTCACAGAGTATACATGCTGCCAGGTACACACACATGCCCTGTAACACATGTGATTGCGGCCATGGTACAGGCATCATTACACACACATTACACATACATACAACACACAAATGTATGACGACACAGATGAGCATTAACTGTGTACCTTATAGTACTGTGTGCCCCTACTTATAGATACCTGTGCATGAGGTATGTAATCTGTGCACCACAGAATGTGAACATACACCATACTGTAGTGTTTAGGCCTACAACATCAGGTAGTACAACAGTTCATATGTGAGCTGGATTCAACAGCAGTACCACTTACTAAGCATTCATGTATTGCTTCTGCCTATGATGGGACACCACAGTCATACACAGGGAACTACGGCACAACATATGCTAATCTACTATGTTTGCATCCCAATAACTGACACATCTTTCTCTGGCCTCACACCAAGGACACCAACTACCATGACAGACACAAACTCACGCTAAGCTATCACACCTTTACAGACCTTGCACACAGTCAGTGTCACACTCATTCAATGTCACATAGCTGGTATTGCACTGAGTACATGTGTGTGTGCATTGTGTCATAGGTAGGTACTGTGCTATTGGCCCTGGGCCTAGGGCAGCCTAGCCATATGCTACCCTGTCCTTTGGTACACATGTACTGTGATTTTACTTGCTCCTGTGAAACGGTTACACACAGGTGACTCACAGGGCATATTAACTATCTCCATGACATTCATCAGGGGTATGTATAACATCTACTAATGAGGAGCCTTGTTTGTTAATGCTGGGTGGTTTAGTCCAGGGTATGGCATATTTGTGTACAGAAACCTATACCTCCAGCATGTGCTGTTTAGTGCCGTGACAGGGATTAGGGCCCTAGGTCATGTAGGCTGGACGGATTGTGAGGTGTTGCCATGGTGGCTGGCCAACTGGTATGGGTGTGACATAACTCTGTATGTCCAGCACTGGTAACCTCTGTGTAGGCAGTGTGCAAGGCAGTCTAGCTGTGGTTTTGTGAGTCAGTCTGCATAGGGAATGTGTTTTTGGCCATTATCAGTTTTTGTTAGGTATGTCTGTGGCCTTTCCATTTGCTGTAGTTCTCATGGGAGGTACATACTGCATAGGACATTGTGAGGTGTACAGGGGTACACATATTTCCCTAGCTGACACACCTTTTGTGATGACACGTACCATGTACAGGGATTACAAGACTAGTGTGCCACTGTGGATATCAAAGGGGAGGCTATTGTACACCTGTGTCCCATGTTCCCTTCTGACACCTCCAGTGGTAGGCAGGTAACCACCTATGTGGTAGTTAGTGGGTAACATGTTTTGGAATGGGGTATGGTACTGCAGTATCAACACTGGTGTTTTGTCCATGCCTTGGTCACCAGGCACCAGTTGCAGTACATCTGCCCACATGTCCCCCTCTCTCACTTTCTCTTTATATATATATATATATATATATATATATATATGTATATATATATATCTATATCTATATATATTTATATATGTATATATATATATATATATATATATATATATATATATATATATATATATATATATATAAATATATATATACATATATATATATATATATATATATATATATATATATATATATATATATATATATATATATATATATATATATATATATATATATATATATATATATATATATATATATATATATATATAGACATTCATATCTATCTGTATACATGTATGTATCTAAATTTATATCTATATATGTATTTGTCTATTATATCTATATGTATATACATATTCTCTATCTATCTATATATCTCTATGTATCTATACAGACCTCTCTGTCTATGTATATATATATATATATATATATATATATTTAGATATATCGATATATATATATGTATATAGATATATGTGTATATGTATATAGATATATATATATATATATATATATATATATATATATATATATATATATATATATACACACACACACACACACACTTCTTAACATCCATTGCTGTACATATACATGCACATGTAGGTACATGGACTGCCTACCTTTCATGGTGGGAATATCACTTCTGCAACAGTTGTGAGACATACCATTCTGTAATGATATTGCACACTGTTGTGCATAATGCATTATGCTGTCCTCAAGCCATATAGCTGTAGCAGGCCTCACTGGCTCAGTCCCACAGAAGTTCACCACCACATGACATATACCTGCACTGCATGCTGTTTTCAATGCCACACACTACAACCTACATTGATATGTGCACATAGCAACCTTCAACTACATATGTATGTCCAGCCTTCACTAACAGTGGCAGCATGTCCCTTGCCCTATGTACATCTTCATAAAAATATAGATACAGTCTGCTAACACATATGGACAGTTCACAGTATGTAGATTATTAGATTATGTAGTTTACATTACCTTTGTCTCTGACAGCTTTTTTTCGGATTGCTGGCTTGCTAGCTGGCTGCCTGTGTGGCTGGATGGCTGGCTGACTGGATGGCTAGCTGGCTGCCTGGATGGCTGGCTGGCTGGCTGCCTGGATGGCTGGTTGGCTGGCTGGCTGGCTGCCTGGATGGCTGGCTGGCTGCCTGGGTGGCTGGATGGCTGGCTGCCTGGATGGCTGGCTGGATGGCTGCCTGAATGGCTGGATGGCTGGCTGCCTGGATGGCTGGCTGGCTGGATGGCTGGCTGGCTGCCTGGGTGGCTGGATGGCTGGCTGGCTGCCTGGGCGGCTGGATGGCTGGCTGGATGGCTGCCTGGATGGCTGGCTGGATGGCTGCCTGGATGGCTGGCTGGATGGCTGGCTGGATGGCTGCCTGGATGGCTGGCTGGCTGGATCGCTGGTTGGCTGCCTGGATGGCTGGCTCGCTGCCTGGTTGGCTGGATGGCTGGCTGCCTGGATGCCTGGATGGCTGGCTTGGTTTTTCTTTTTTTTTTTTTTTTTTTATTTTGGTCTGTCTCTCTGTCTGTCTGTCTCTCTCTCCCTCTCTCTCTCCCTCCAGTTGCTGCAATGATATTATTGCATGTGTGGACTGGCAGTACAGGCTGCTTTTGTAGGTGTCTGCACATGTGCATGTGATGGCCTCTGCACCAATTGGTGGCCAGCATTTACTAATTGCATGCAGCCTGCTGTGTGGTAATTGCAGTTCTCACTGTGATTTCAGGACACTGCTATAAAATGTTAGGTTAGGTAGGCATAGGCCTTTCAGTTTTTCAAGGGTGGGACCATGCAGGTTTGCTGTGGACACGGTTGTGTCAGTCAGAAGGTTGGTATGTCTCTCATATCTAAGGCTGTGTTGCAGCCACTGAAATGCATGTTGTACTGAAACCTGACTGTTGCTTTTTCCATTTCACTCTTCTCTGTGTGTATGTTAGCTCACACCTGCTAATGCTAACACTGTTTACATGGGAGTATGTACTTTCCTGTGGGAGTTGTGGATTAACTGGTATACAACAGTAGCTCTTGCAATGTGTTGCTATGGCTTCACTATTTTCCCTTTACATTCACTCCTTGAAGGCCTGATATTTGTCTTTACTGGAATGTGTTGCTATGGCTTTCCTATTTTCCATTTACATTCACTCCTTGTAATGCATGATATATTTCTTTCAGCAGTAAGTTCTTATATGTTTGCTGTGGCTTGGTGGCACTGCATGCAGTCTGGTGAGCCCAAGGTCTGGGGTTTGACACTTACAAGGGTATTTTATTTTGCTGCTGAGCAGTACTAGGGCCTTGTATTGTGTACTAACAATTATGAATATCAGGCACATGCAGTGCTTGTAAACTGCTATACTGTCATTACTTTGTTAGATAGCTACATCCTTTGATATTTATCTGTTGTACTCCTACATGAGGGTGTGCTTGTGGGAGTAATTCTACAGCTATTCGCAGTGTGTGTAACAGCAGACAGGCTGATATGCCTGTGTATTTCTGACACTTGCAGGCCTCGGATGCTCTCAGGTATATATTTGACCGGCCTTAGGAAAAGGTACATATCAGTGGGATATACCCGTGATATATTTCAGATATTCTGCAGTTGTGACTGTGGGGTATTTTGAGCATATGTATTACTACACCATTTCTGACATGCAAGTAGTGTCTACTTTAACTTATTGACAGTCACCATTAGGTGGGATACCCCACCTTTCTGCCTACTGTTAATACATTTCACAGGGAGTCAGTGGGGCACAGGTAACATTTTTTTGCAAGTCAGGGACATCCCTGTAAATCAGTCACAGTTGGGAAGTCTGGCCTCATACTTATTCAAATATGGCGGTGTTTATCCTGCTGTGATACTGTGTGGGGTTTGTAAGGTGCTACTGTAACATTATTACCTCCTAGCATGGCTGTTTCTCTTATCACACTAATGTAATGCAATTCCACAAGAATTGCCAGTAAGGATTCAGGGAACAAGCTTTGTGTAATGGCCTTCCTATATTCCCTTTACATTCACTCATTGTATTTCATGATATATTTCTTTCAGTACCACGTTCTTGTATATCTGCCATGGCTCAGTGGTAATTCATGCAGACTAGTGTTTCCAAGGTCCGGGGTTTGAGACTGACAGGGGTATTTTATTTTGCTGATAAGCAGACTACAGGCCTTGTCATACAGAGTTACTAAGGCACTTTTAAGCAGTTGTAAGCGGGTTTGTGCTGGTTTGCGCAATGCTTACACATGCGCACACTCGCTTAGCTAAGCACACACAAGCGCACACCTGCTGACTACTGCTTAAAAGTGCTTAATCCCGCTAACACCCACGCTAATTTCTTTTAAAGAAAAGAAAATGGGGAGATAGAAAAGTGGTGAAAAAGGGGGCACAAAGAGGGTAGGACAGTAGGAAAACAAGCTCAGGATGTGCAGGAAGGATGTAGGGAAGGCCCATAGCTGCCCATTTCTTTATTAGCAACAGCTGTGCATATGTGTGAAATGTGGTGTGAAATTTGAAACCTTCCACCCCTGAGAGAGGGGTGAGGACAACATAATATGTTGTAATGCCAATTAGAAATATCAGTTTACATGTCCAGTGGACATGTGTGCGAATTGGGCAGCTATGTATGGGATGTAATTTTTTTGAGGGAACAGAGTGCCCTTTTTTATTTTTTTTTTTAGGTGAGAGTGGAATGTGAGGTACAGGAAGTAGGTATATTTGGGGAGGTAGGTTGGGGAGGTTAACAGACAAGACAAACAAGATGCATACAGGGGCAGAGTATGACACATGTGGGGGGTAAACAAATGACGGGGGCGGATGTTTGGATATCGCAAGCCCATGAGCCCACAGATGGCAACAGTGGAACTGAAATCCCCACCCATAGGCAGTTACCACTGCGCCTTCACAGCCCAGGCCAGGGCTGTGCTGGGGGCTGGATAGGATGGGCAGGCACACCCGTGAGTTGCTCCACCCTCGCCTCAAGCTGGCGTAGGGGGTCAGTCACAGAACACCTGATCTCACTACGCACCACAGACCAGACCCTATGGAGGGTGAGTGGAGGCTCTCCTCTGGCCACACTTGCAGAGGGGGGACGAGCCCCATCCCCTGCAGCGCTTCCACCTGAAGGTGGCACAGGGCCACCGGAGGAGGAGGTCCCAGCCTGGGCACTGGTGCCAGGTGCACTCGCCAGCTGAGGTGGGAGAGGTGGGTCCGCTGGAACCCGCCTTCCCTGTTGTCCTATGTTTAGCAGTATTTTATGGCATTTTGGGTTAGTAACAAACAACACCATTTAAAATTAGTTGTAACAGCATGCATCAGTATTCCCATTAACCAAACACCCATGAATTCCGAACATTGAGCAGCAAGCATAACACATGCATATTTAGAACAACAGTGCACATTCCAACAGCATGCAGGGTTGATTGGTGGCAACAGGCCATCAGGTTTGGATATGTGAACAGGGCATTGCATCATGCAGATATGTATAAACCAACAGGACAAATGTCCATGGGAATTAATTGTGAATACACATACCCAGTTTGGTGTGGAATGGCATAATTTGTGAAAATAGGGTAGGGTGGAGAAATATTACATTAACAACTTAAACTACCTATACATATACTGTACATTCATAGTAGATGCAAATATATATCCCCTACATGTATTAGTACAGTTTCCTGTATGTAACCTTGGGAATGTTGGTGATGTGGATGTTACTGCTACATTAATATACATTTCGTTTTTATTCATATATGTTCATATCTGGCTGTGTTCAGGTATAGCATCATGCTACATTTGATTTATATGGGTCTAGACAACTGTGGATGTTCAGCATTTCATACAACCATACTATTTCCATAATGCAAGGGTACAGCAACATATCCAATTTGTGGGACGGACACAGTCCATGTTCTGTATTTTATTTAACACATTACACTCTTTGGTTGTGGCTGTCTCATTCATTTCATAATGTAGTGACTGCAGTATACCTTTATTCCAGACTTATTACAGCTTTCTTGGTAGCTTCAAACTGTCTTTCTCACACTCTCTCAAGTATTTTATATTTACATTTCAGACTGGTACTTAATTCTAGGCTTTATTAACATTTATTACTGGTTTACAACAACCCTTTCCAGCTGACTCACTTATTTCATATGGCATAATTTACAAGGATGTATTTGACACTTGTCTATCCTTTGTTGATTGATTACCACTCATTTTCTGGCTGCAGCAGTTATCTGATATTACAATACAGGTGGGCACTTCTATTTGAGACTTGTTTAATCTTTATTACTGGATTGCATTACACTATTTTCCAGGCTGCATCACTTATCTAATCTTACAATACTAGCAGAATCGTTCTTCTAGGCTTATTTGACCTTTATTAGTGGGTTACAACACTGAACTCTTTTACAATCTGTCTCACTTATATTCTATGACAATACCAGCTAAATAATTACTAACCTGCCTAGTGGCGCAACCTCAGCAGCCTATCAGCATAGGCTCGCTGATTCGCGGAATGAACACCTGCAGCTGTAATATAAATGAAGTAATATTGGAACATACGTCTCCATACTATAGGCTAGGATAGCATTTCTTACATACTTAATTACATGGATACTTACTCAGTAGTGGGACTTGGGCATTTGGCGGGCCTCCTGGATCCAATGGTTCAGTTGGTCCTCCTTCCGTCGCTTCAGGTCCGCATGGTGGTGACGGACCTGTTCACCAGTCCTTGGAATGCCTGTGGCACTGGTGAGATCATGTGCCAACCGGTTCCACGCCTCTGCCTTGTACGCACCCCAGTGAACCTGGCCCTGCATGAGTTGTGCTTCATGATCATGGACTAGGAGCCAAATCATGTATTTTGACTCCTCAACACCCCACCTTTGTGCTCTAAAGTGACTTCCCTCTCCTGCACCTGCCTTCCTGACTGCAAATGGGTTCCACAATCAGTTATGCTGTGAATTCCCACCTATGGGGCTTATATATGCCGGTTTTCCCGCACTTATCTGTGATTGGCCGTTTTGGATATTTATCAGCTTGAAAAAACCTGCTTTGTCATGCTTCTATTTCCATTCATTCCTATATATATGCTAATACTGCATTTCTCAGTACAACTGTCATGGCTTAGTGGTTCAGTACTTTGACTATGGTGCACAGTATCCCAGGTTTGACCCTGGGCATTGCTTTTTTTATTTTACTACTGTCTAGACAGGCTAGGAGGTGTTGTCTGTGTAAAGGCGGCTTTGATACAGCTTGCCCAATGTTGCCCGATGGTAAGCTGGTTGGCGCGCTGTGCAGCTCCGCTCAAATGGCTTACGCTGGGTAACGTGTTATTTAGCTATGAGCACTCATATTACGCTGGGTGCAGCGCTGTTGAACTACGGGCACTCATTTTAAGCGTGGTAAAGCACTGCTCAACTCCGGGCACTCATATTAAACCTGTTAAACCGCTGCTCACCTGCGGGCACTCATATTAAGCTTGTTAAAGCGCTGCTCACCTATGGGCACTCATATTAAGCTTGTTAAAGCGCTGCTCACCTACGGGCACCCATATTCAGCTTGCTAAAGCCTTGCTAAGCTATGGACAATTCTGATCCTTTTTTTATATTTTATTATGTCGGATTTCTTCAAAAATACATGGCCCATTTCATTACATTTTACTTAAATTATAGTTTTATATATATATATATATATATATATATATATATATATATATATATATATATATATATGTCAGGGGATTGTTTCATCCTTATTTAAATAAAAATGGAAAATGATGTTGTGGGGGCTCGAACCGTGACTACCTCCTCTTTGGCCAACGTTTCTACCGCTACGCTATTGCTACTTGGCGTAATTTGCATATTTAGATCTTATATGCTTTTCAATGTCTGCTAACTGTGGCTGAGCAGAGGGCATACCCACGCAAACAAGCGCAACTACGGGCAAACATTTTGGAAATTATAAAAAAAAAATTAAACTGATATTTTTACATTTTACATTACAGTTGGTTTTATAGTCTGCGAGGGCATGTGGTGTTGTGTTCCTTGACATTTCCGCGGACTTGCTCGTGGGTGTTTACTTTCAGGACTCTGACTCTTCTGGGGGCGTGTCCCTTTGCAGAACTCGGCATTTGGACATGCCCCCTACTTTCCTACACGGACCGTGTTAGCCTAGGGTATGATTCAGCATACCCTCATGAATATGCATGGCATGCTGACGTCATACCATTAGACTGCAGCCTATGTGTAAGACATACTAACTCTTACACGGAGGTTTCATGACTCTGGCCCATAGATTAGCAAGGTGTTATTTTTGTTTTGTTTTGTTACTAATGCTGAAAGTTAGTTTAGGTAGGGTAGAAACTGAACAGAAAAAGGATGAGAGGAAAAAAGAAGGATCAGTCAATAAATGACAAAGTTTATAGAAGAAAAGTAAATAAGTCAAGAAGCTCGAGGGACAGAGTCAGTGGAGCTATACTGGAGAGCAGAATGAAAAGAAAGAAATGGACTGGAGAAGAGGTGGATAGGAAGAAATAAAGTGCAGTATAGGGCGGGAAGAGAGGAAGAAGAAGAAGACAAAAGGAAGTAAAAAGCACTGCCAGGGAAATGGTGACAGGGAGTGGAAAAAGTATCATGAAGGAATAATGAAAGGAAAGGATATGAGAGTTGTAAACTTATTATTTTTTCATTTTATTTTCATTTGTTTACCGGGAAAATCCGACTGGACACAGGTCTTTTTTCAGCGGAGGCCGGGGGAGAAAAGCTTCACAGTGTGATGTGATGACATTTATACCAGTTTTATCCTGTATGAAATGGTAACAATGATGTTAATATATGCTTCCACAAATAGAATGTGAATTGAATATGCCTTGGTTTTGCTGCTTTGTGCAGGAGCATGACATAAAAAAATACCCAAGTTCCAGAGCTTCAGCCCAGCCATTCATGGGGGCGACACATGAGAAGTCTGATGCCAACATCATCACGAATTCAGCAGTTGCACAGGATCAGCCTTAGGCCAGCTAGTGCCCTAGGCAAAAGGGCTCCACGGCACCCCCCACCACACTACCCGGTGCCCCCATCCTGGTCTACCTACTCAAATAAATACTGGAAAAGTGCCCCTGCTAGAGCGGTGCCATAGGCAGCTGCCTAGTTGGCCTATGCCTAAGGCTGGCTATGCAGTTGCAGCTTTGTATTTTGGCCAGTGCAGAGACTTAGAAGAGAACCCTCAGTGCACTCCCAGTTTAGTGCCAAACAAGTAGGAGAATGTAAGTATCAGAAGGCTAGACATTGGTCAAAGCTTTCTGTTACAACATCCACCCTCACAATGCCTTTGGCTTCTAACATGCTGATATCTGTTTTTTTTTCTTGAAAAGTGAAGATATAGGTTGTCACCTATCATTAGAAGATGGTGATGAGATAAGCAGGAGAGATGCACCAACTACAGTCACCAATTGGATGCATCCAAGGGATTCAGCACTTATTTTCCCACTTTGGAGCATCTACAGCTTGGCCATGCCTGGTCAGCTCCCTTGAGGCAAGTATTTCAGTCCTGCTATGTTATAAAACTCAGGATGAGGGAAGGTTTCTCCTCTTACCTCCGCAATTCAAGGGAAGGATACACTGCTAGAATACAAAAGACTCCCAGGAAACCTTCCTCATCAACCAAGGCCATGAGAATGTCCCATATACTGGACATGTACATTCTTTTAAGAGCTTCCTTAACAGCTGAGTCCATGGCCTATGCACTGGACATTATGCGCTGTCATAGATGTAAAAGCACAACTTTAAGAGGGCATTGTTTGACTTCTGTGCAGTTCCCCACTTAGGTTTCTCATGATCAAGTGCAACCTTTAAAAAATACTACCCTGAGCATTATGTAATGGTCAGTGCCCCAGTTACAGGACTGTCTCCTTCATCCCCAAGGGGGAGAGTTCTGAAGCACTTGTTTTGAAATTAACAAGACTAATGAGCTCTCCCTTCCCTATAGCTGTTGCCACTGATGATCCTGTGATGCCTAAGTTTATGAAGTTCTGTGGACTACACTTTGACATGTGACTTCATTTTATAAATAATTGAACTAGTATCTTAGGACAATGGATGAGGAATACTGGGGTCATTCCTCCTATAGGACCTGTCTTAAAGAATGCTATTTATTTGGTCAGGACACCTCTGTATTCAGCCCCCTCTTCCAAAAAGCATTTACCCTGTTCAAACCCAAGAAGAATTAAATGATATCCTAACAGGGCATCACAAGAAAGTTGTTTATATAATCTCTTTAGTTTAGCATAGGCTGCAGGAGCCACAGAATCTTTCTACCTTGCTACTTCATACGCTGCCTAAAGCTTTTCGACATGGTGAGCAAGTAGGTGTAGGTGTTCTTTGCCATTTTCAGCCCTCATTTTCTTAAGTGTTTGTCTCCCTTGTCCCTAATACAGTCTCCATAATGGAAAACTCCTCGATTCTGAGTTCATAAGTTTCTGGAAAAAAAAAACTTATAACAAATACTTCAGTGAGCTTTCATACAGCAATGCACCTGCCACGCAGCATTCTTGGGTCTGTCTGTTTACCAGATGGTTTGACTCAGGGTTTCCTTTAAGGATGAGCTGAGATAGACCATTCTGGTTGCTTCCTTCTGGTTGATGTCCTCTTTGGTTAGGCTTCTTAAAATCTGATCAAAGGCCCTTAAAGAAGAAACAATCCAGATGTTGATCTCTACAGTGAATCTGTATGATGTCATGCAGCTTTCTCCTCTTCTCTTCGACCTATTCAATATTCCAAGAACAAGAAATCCCCTAATAAGATGATAAGGGTTTTGAGACATCAGGTGTGTTGCCTTTTCTGGCTGTACCCAATGATCTCCTAGGAGACAGATTCTTCAGGTGGTGCCGTCAACACATTCCCAATTACATGACAGGACCATACATTTCTCCATGTTTGCCTAGTGTGAAAGAAATATTGCCACAGACTGGTGGTTCTAGATTTGGTTTCTGTTGGTCTTGCCTTTGAGCTGTTATGTCCTTGCCTAGAAAGACCTATCCTACGTGGCAGATGCCCTCTGTACCTCTCTGCATAGCTCTAGGGACAAAGCAAGATTCTACTCCTTAATGAAGACAGGGAGCTTGTTGTATTTTCAGAGAATGACTGCTCTCTTCCTGCTTCTTTGTTGTACCTAAGGACTATGAGAATTCTACCCTTTTCTGGATTTTTGCTATTTTAACAGACAGACAGATATGCTATGTCATGCTGTGACTGGAGACACTCTGTGATGTCATGATGTTCTTCGTGTTTCACTGTTGCAGTCATCACATTTGGGTTATCCCTGCCAGGGTACCCCTTGGCCAGCTCGATTACCAGAGGCTTTTTATTTCTGCATCGGTTGCTGTCGCTTCAGGACTGACGTCAGGTCGTCAGTAGTATAAAGTAAGGCAGCCGACTCCATTACATCAGTCTTTCTTGCCGCGGAGCCCGAAGCAGTTTGCATGAGTGCCGGTCGGCCGCTACCTGAGTTTCGTCTTCTGAAATGAAGCTGAAGTCTTCTAAAGCTAAGTACCCCATTGGGGATCCTTTTTTCTTGCACTAACCAATGTCAGAAAAAGTTAACAATTGTCTCGCCTGTGGAAAGCAAATATCACACCGAGACTTTAATTCTTACTGCGTCACTTGCTTAGGCCCAGACCACGACGTCCCCCGCTGTCGCTTCTGTGCTTTGTTCAATGCCAGAACTATACGTCGTCAGGCCCTTATTGTAGCTAGATATTTTCGCTTACAGTCCTCGAATTCCGATATAGCTTCGGTAAGGCGTCCGACAGCAGATCTTCTGAAAAAACATAAAGACAGAGACAGACCACACAGGTCCAAACCTTCCATCGACACTTCTGTTAAGCTAGTCGTCAGTTCTCCGGTCCTCAGTGAGGTGCTTTCACAGCCTCTGATGCCTGCTTCTGTGAATTTGCAGGCAGCTACCAAGACCCTTTCGGAGTCCAGTATGCTGCAAAACTCTTCTTTGACTAAGGATCCTGCAGTTGTATCTCCCTTGAATGGGTCCAGAGCCGCTGAGCAGGCACCGGCTTCCGAAGAAGTCCTTCGCACTACCGATTTTCGACACAAACTGACGACTACTTTCGCGTCTGCCATTCTTTCGAAAACTACTGAGTTTCTTAGGCCCAGGGTACAAACCACACCCAAGAAACAGATGATCCATTCTCAGGCACCTGCTTCATTGCCTCAGTCTCAAATGCTTAAAATGGCAGAAGACCTTATCATGCTGATCAGGGGAAGCCAAGCTTCCCCTTCCAAAAGAAAAAGAGATCTGTCCCCAGTAGTTTTGTCTGAACAGGAGTCTGATGACTCTGATGCATCTGAATATGAAGACATGCAACCCCTCTCTGCTTATGAGGATTCTGATGCAGAGGATTCCATTCCTTCAGCCTCTTCCCCCAGAGGATTTTTCCTTTGGGTAAACTCTTCATACCGTAAGGGAGCATTTCCAATGGGAAAGTCAGAAACACCCTCAGTCTAAAAAGAGACTCAGGGAATTCTTAGATCTTCCACAGCACAAACCCCTGTCCATTCCCCCAGTCCTGGATGTTGTGGAGGATGAGACAGGTATTACAGAGTCCCTGACTCTCACATATGTCTTTTTAAAAATCCTACTGCTGACCCAGAGGTAATTGCTCAAGGGCCTAAAGGAATTAAAGCAACCTCTGCTAAGAATCCCACCCCCTCAGATAGGAATTCGCGAGCGCTAGACAGATGGGGTAAAAAAGTATACACCTCTGCTACTCTTGCTATCAGAGCACTAAATTGCCAGTTCCATCTGCTAAAATTTCAGCAACATACACTGGAACTCCTCAAACAAAAAATGTCTTCCTTTCCTGCTTGTGCAGAATCTAGAGAGTTACAAGAGTTAATGCATTCTGCAAGTCAAGTAACTAAATACACCTTGCACTGTGGTTCTGATGCCCTGGAACCTTCTTGCAGGGCAGTAGTCACTGTTACTGTCCTTAGAAGACATGCATGGCTTAAGGAACAGCCCTTGCCAGACCGTGTTAAATCTAAATTGTTGGATGCCCCCTTGCACAAAGGCAACTTATTTGGCACTAAGGCAGAAGAGGTCTTAAAAAAGATGGAAGAAAAATCAAAATCTATGCAGACAGTTAAGGACTTCTTACAGGTCCAGCCACCCAGGCCCAACAGGCATTGCCCCTCCAAACACTGGTCCTTTCCTGCTCCCACGGGTCAGTTCAGCCCAGACCCTGTGGAAGTAGAACACCCAGGCAGCAGCCACAGGGAATGCAGAGATCTAAACAGTGGACTTCCTCCACTTCAGAAACAGGGAGTTCTAAGCCACCCCCTTATGGTAAGAACTCACAATGACTCTCCTCCCACACCAGCTCCCTCTGCCCTCCTTCACTTACTCTTAGGAGGAAAACTCACCTTTTCACGCAAGCATCTGGGTCACCATTACCAATGACCGCTGGGTTCTCAACGTACTGTCCCAGGGATACAAATTTTCTTTCCACACCCTTCCAACTCCAAAAGGGTTCCCAGATCTACCTCCAAACAAACCAGTGGGCAAAGGTGCAAAAGCAAGTCCTTTCCCTGCTCTCTATGAGGGCAATAGAGCACGTTCATGCAGAGCAGAAAGGCCAAGGTTTCTATTCCAGACCTTTTCTGGTATGCAGAAAAGAGGGTACCTGGTGGCCCATCCTCGATCTATGCATTCTAAACACCTTCCTGGTGATACCAAAATTCAAAATGCTCACCCTGCAGCAGCTGCTACCCATGCTCTCCAAGGATGCTTGGCTAGCCACCCTAGACCTAAAAGAGGCCTACCTCCACATTCCAATCAGGGAATCATGCAGGAAATATCTACGTTTCAGGGCAGGATCTCTGCAATTTCAGTTCTTTGCACTTCCCTTTGGCTTATATATTGCTCCCAGAGTTTTCACAAAATGTCTGGCTCCGGCCATTGCCTTTTGCAGACAAAGGAATATCCAGATTTACCCATATTTAGATGACTGCTTAATTCAGGCAGACAGCCAGGAAAAGCTGCTCAAGCATGTGGTCTTTGTAAAGTATCTACTGACCTCCCTAGGGTACACAATCAATGAAAAGAAATCCAAACAGGTACCCACTCAAAGGATTAGATTCCTGGGAGCAAGCCTGGACACAGCTTCCCAGGTGGCATTCTTTACACCAGAAAAGCAAACTTTCCTGACAGCCTACTTCTCTCAACTAGCCACCAGACCCCAATTATCTGCAAGGAAAATCCTACAAGCTCTGGGGTTCATAGCATCCTGCATTCTACTCATTCCATATGTCAGACTGCATATCAGGAAACTTCACTGGTACCTAAAAAGTCTTTGGTGTCGACACTCCCAAGACCTGGAGACTCTTAAATCCATGATACCTTGCCTCAAACAAGATTTCCTTTAGTGGGCAACAGCATGCTCCCACAACAAGAGACTACCTTTCTCACCCCCGCCCAGACACTCACCACAGACTCATCAGACTATGCCTGGAGTGCACACCTGGATGGCAGGGACATACATGGCCAATGGAGCCCACAGCAAATCCATCTACACATCAACCAAAAAGAGATGATAGCTATCCAGCATGCCTTGACAGCTTTCAAGCCCCTGCTCTCCCCAGGGGCTCTCCTGATCAAAACAGACAACACCACTGTGATGTGTTATATCAACAAGCAGGGAGGGACTCACTCCTACCCTCTATGTTGGCTAGCCATGACCCTTTGGCACACAGCCTCTGCCATGCAACTCCACCTGTTAGCACAGTTCCTACCAGGTTCTCAAAACTCTCTGGCAGACCACTTAAGCAGAAATCTTCTGGACCCACACAAGTAGCAGCTCGTCAAAAGAATCTTCACCCTAATAACTCAGAAATGGGGCACCCCGAAGGTCGGCCTCTTTGCCTCCCACACTAACCACCAGCTCAGCAAGTTCTACACCAGGGAGCATCACTGCATGGCTTGGAAAGTGGATGCCCTGTCCTTCCCCTGGGTCAGTCTATTGGTCTATGCCTTTCCTCCACTACCTCTCATCCCCAGGGTACTGCTCAAAATAAAGGGGGAAAAAACAAGGACAATTCTTATTGCTCCAGACTGGCCTCGTCAGCACTAGTACCCACTGCTGCACAGCCTGTCCCCACTGCCACCATGGCATCTCACTCAGATTCCAACCCTCCTGTTCCAGAGGGAAGGAGAATTCATGTATCCTCAATTGCAGACCCTCAATTCGGCAGCTTGGCTTATTCCCTAACCCCAGATCAATCTGCCAATCTCAGTAAGGTTCTAGATGTTATACATGAGGCCAGACGCCCTAGCACTAGAAAGTCTTATGCTAACAAATGGAAAAGTTTCTGCACCTAGATTCAGGCTAAGGGAGCCAATACGGTACAGCCCTCACTCCCTCTCATCCCAGATTACTTAGCTGACCTGCTACACAGTGGTCTCTCTTTTTCCTCTATTAAAATTCATGCCTCTGCTATCTCTGCTCATTTCTCCCCACTGAGCAGCCCTTTTTCTCAACCCTCTGATCAAACAGTTCTTAAGAGGGGCTAGAACGTGAGGCCACCCAGAAGAGCACCAACCCCAGCTTGGGACTTTAACTTTGTGTTGGAAAAGCTCACCCTGTTCCACTTTGCTCCAGCCTCTTCAGGAGAGCTAAAATTTCTCTCTCGGAAGACAGCTTTCCTTCTGTCCATCACTTCAGCCAGAAGGGTCTCAGAGCTACAAGCACTCATGACTATGGAAACCTTCATTATCTTCCATGCTGACAGGGGGTGGTGTGTCCCATCTACGTTCTTCTCTTGCCCAGGGAGAATGATGCCCCATACAAAGACGCTTCTTAGAAAACAACTTGAGCTAAAGGCAATGATCTGATGACTTCCTCATCCATTCCTCAACTGATGGGTCTCAGATCTGACTTTTGCCACTTCTAAAGACTTGGATCTTTAGCTTGTGTTCCTCCCCTTACCCATAATCTTCCTCACCAGCAGCATAACTCCAGATTTCAGTTGTCGCCTCAGCGAATGGACATGGTCTCCATAACTCAGATGTATTTTTCAACTCTGGAGAAGTGACATTTATATTTTTATACTTATATAACTTAAATTATTATATTTCCAACCTTTTCTGGTTCTTCTTCCCTCCTCTAATACAAAAAAAATGACATTCCTTATTGTTTGCATCCTCCTTTAACTTTTAAACTGTCCCTCCAACTTCTGTCTGTGTTTAGGTACTCTAAATGTTACCATTGTTGGCAGTATTTTCACTTTTACCAACATTGGTAATCTTTTTTCTTGCCTGTCATCTTTTTTCCTTAATTTTAGATAATGTCGGACAAGCCAACCAGCATTAAAAATGCACCTCATGTGGGCACAAAATACCAAACTCTGATGCCCACCAGGAGTGCCTATACTATCTGAGTTCTTGACATTTAGATACAGACTGTGACATATGTGCAGGTTTCAACCACCATGCCCTGGCTGAATGTTGCAATAAGTTGGTTTTGAAGGATCTTTTGACTCTTCAGGCTCTTCTACTTCTGCTTCTGTGTCTGCTGGAGCTCTCCCAACCAAGAAGCTTTCTAAGAAGTCCAAGGGGGATTCATCAAGCAAGAGTAAAGAAAGAAAGGAATGATCTCCTGATCATTCTTGTGCTGTTCCAGGTTCTGCTCCTCCTGAAAAAAATTCCAAGCCGTCAGAGCTGTCAGATCCATTGGATCCAGCGTGTAACACCAAGTCTCTGAGTCATTGCTCTTCCTCCTTTACCCTAAAGCTGATCACTTCTCAAATCTACTCTCCCTTCCTCAAAGAGACTCCAAGAAGTAGTTCCAGTCCACCTTCGAACTCATAATTTCTCAGGTTGTGTAGGAGCCTAACTGAAGCTGATGTGGACAGGATGTTGAGGAAGATTTTCCAAGAACAAATTCTGTTGGGAGTTAGACTGGCTCCATCTCCCATCGGACCCGTGAGCCTGCCACTTGACCTTACCCAATTGCTGACTCCTACTCCAATCGGGCCTTCAATTTCAGAACCATCAAACCTGAGAATCTTGAGTCTGTCTACATCAAATACAAAGGTTTGGCCTTCTTTGACTCTGACATCTCTGATTCATCTCAGAGCCAAAGCATTGGTGCCAGATTTGGGGGGTTATGTTCAACTCCGATACCCTTGGAGCCTCAACACTGGTCGTGTCAAGCTACGTCTCTTGAGCTAAGTATAGTCAATTGTTGTTTAATAGCTTTATAGACTACTTTTCTGTCAGAAAAGTTCATTTTTTATTATCTCTTACCCTATCTCATCTAGCACTTATAATTTCTTCAGGTTTTTCTGCCTTTTCTTTACCACTTTACTGCGAGGTATTCTCTCTTTACCATAGTTGGTAATCCTTTCACCCTTTTCTCTCATACCTTCAAATACTCTCTTGTACCATTGTTGGTAACTTTTTCTACTGTTTAATTTGCTGTCATGGCAGATAAGAAAGGTAGTCTGGGATTTAAGCGGTGTTCTGATTGTGGACATAAACTGCCTACTTCTGATGCACATTCTTTGTGTGTTTATTGTTTGGGAGCTTCCCATTTGTCTGTTGATCCACCCTGTACTATTTGTGACAACTTTTCTAATAGGACCTTGTAGGAAAGGAAAAACAAGCTGATACTGAAGGGACTTCTAAAATCTTCCTTTTCAGAGGCTATTTCTGGGTTGGAGGCCTCAACCCCCTCCTAGAGCCCATAAGAAAACCTTGGATGTTCTAACTAGCTAAATTTGTTTGCCTTTGTCCCGGCTGGGGACTCCCACCAACAAAACCTAAAAGGCTAAAGTTTCAGCTCGTTCTTTCACCAGCTTCCCCAGGTGCCGGTTGCTAGCCAGCCGACGCACCGCCTCACATAGTGATTTCGGCTCCGTCTTCTCCTGCAGCCGGGGGGCTCCTTGGTTCAGACCATTACTACTGTATTGGCACCGACCATTCAGTCGGCACAGACCTTGACCATGTCAGCTCCGAGATCTTCCTCGGAACCAACGCCTTTATTATTGACTCTAGTTTTGTCAGTTGCAGCTTCGACACTGACAACCACTTCGGCACCGATCCCCATGTCGGTGCAGACAATGACCTCGGCACCGATGACTTCTTCTGTGCAGACAACATTAGTTCAGTCTTTCTCGGTACCGTTGCCCTCAGTGAGGTCAGATGTGATGGGCACCGTGTCTGCCTCTTTTGTGGACAGGCCTGTTTCTCCCTCAGTCTCTGTGAGGTCCACTAGAAGCCTTTCCGAACATGATGTGTTGCATCTTGTGGACCAGGCATTCAAAGCCAGAGGTATCCCACCCCTCAGGAACTATCCTTCCTTGGGAGGTGATCACCTATCTCCAAAGACCCCTTCCTATTCTTCTCCTTCATTGCCTTTGAAGTCCATGGATGTAGCACAGTCTTCTCCTTCTGCGGTTCCCTTTATGGATCTCAGTAAGGAACTACAGTTGCCTTTGTGGCAGGAAAGTTTTGCTACGACCCAGGATGTCAGCTGTGACACGCATAGCTTGCTGCACCACAGCCATCCAGGGACTCCGGGTTGGCAGGCTGAGCCACTTAGGGGAGGGATACCCTCTGTTCTAGACATACACTCCTCTTTGGGTGGACTAGCCTTCCAACTGATGGCGAAGGCTTTCGCTGCTGCTGGCGATACCGGACTGTCTATACCTCCGCCCTCCTCTGGTACACTGGTTCCACAAGTCGCATCTAGCGGACACCGGGTGCAAGGGCCGCAGGACATATTCCCTCAGGAATCCCCCTTTCCATTGTCTTCTCCAGCTTCTCCTGCTGAGGAGGGTCACTGGAAAAGTTAATGTAAGAGGGAGCACATGGACTCCACTGAGGATTCCCTCACCGAAGACACAGATTTCAGTGAGGGGGAAGAATCCCCTTGGTCACCCTCTAAGGTATCCTTTGGCGATCTCCTCGAAATCCTGCAACAGAGATGTGACTGGCAGTCCTCTAATCCGACCTCTGAGGAATCTGTGTTCCTGCAGGCCTTTTGCGCCCGGCCCCCTACCTCCCAGGTTACTCCACCTGCCGATGAACTTGTCAGGCTCATCGTGCAGCATGCTTGGAAGGCTCCTGATACCATCAAAACTATTCCCTGGAGGCCAGATAAGATCTTGTCCCCACCTGCTTTGGATCCCCATTGGACCAAAGGTCTTCCTGTGGATGCTTTGGTGGTGGCAGCCACAACAAAAAAGGATCTGGCAGAAGAAGAAAGCCAGACTGTCCATCCACCTAACAGAGAGTCCCGAGCCCTGGACAGGATAGGGAAGTGCACCTTTGCTTCAGCGACCAGGTCCCTGAATTACATGGCACATTTTACCAGGCTTCAAAGGGATCTGGTTTCTGAGCTCTCTGAAACCTTGGCTGGTGCTGTGTCTGATGAGGTCTGTGACAAAGCGGCCTCTCAGCTGGCCACCATTGAATCTGTATGTAACTCCTCTATGCGACTGATATCTCACACATTAGAAGGAGCAACTAGAGCACCGGGTTCAGCTGCGGACTTGAGTCGACACGCCTGGATGCACTTGTGCTACTACGCGGAACCCTTTAAGTCTTCTTTTCTTAATGCCCCCATTGAGGCCTCCTCGTTGTTTGGGCCCAAAGTTAAAAGCACACTAGCCAGATGAACAGGATGGTAAGACCCTTTCTGCCATTGGTGTCCATTATTCTTCCCCTCACCGCGCTTTCTCCCGAAACCAAAAGAGTGGGAAGATATGGTTCAAGAAATCTCAGGGTCCTTTCCGTAACACACAGGCCGAGTTCTCCCCCAGAGACAGAGGGGAAATCTCACAGGGAAGACGCTCCTTTCGGGGCAGAGGGGGTCTGCGTAACCAGGGTTCCAGGGATTCTTTCCCTGGTCAATGCTACCAGCGCTCCTGAAGAGCAGCCCAACTCCTTTCCTCTGGAGGTGGTTGGAGGACGTTTCTCCTTGTACCCTTCTGTCTGGCTAACCATCACCACCAATTCTTGGGCACAAAAGATTATAATGAGTGGTTATCATATCCCCTTTGATCTTTGTCCCGTCCCTTCAAAACATCTTCCAGATGTTCCACCCAGTCAAAGGGAAGAAGCAGCACTAGAGATAGAAAAGCTGCTAAGAAAGACAGTCATCCAAATAGTCCCTCCAGACCAGATAGGATCCGGATTTTACTCAAGACTATTTTTGGTGCCAAAGAAAACCGGGTCTGGAGACCAATTTTGGATCTCAGTGTATTGAACAAGTTTGTGAAAGTACAAAAATTCCAGATGGTCACAATACAGTCTATCTTCCTGCTTTTGGAAAAAGATGATTGGATGTGCTCTATAGATCTTCAAGATGCGTACTACCACATAAATGTGGACAGGCCATCAAGAAGAGGTCTGCTCCTCCGTGCGGGAGCCAGTCATTACCAGTTCAGAGTACTGCCCTTCGGACTCTCTACAGCACCCAGAGTGTTCACAAAGTGCATGGCAGTTGTGACAGCTCACTTGCGACTTAAAGGATTCCAGTTGTTTCCATACCTAGACGACTGGCTCATTTCTGCCCCCCACCAGACATCTACTGGAAAAAGCCCTAGCATACTCTCTCCTTGCTGCTCAAAGGCTAGGCATAACCATAAACTGGCAAAAATCCAATCTCACCTCATCTCAGTTGACAGAATTCATAGGGGTTATCTTGGACACAAAAAACTGCAGAGCTGCTATTCCAGAGCACAGAATTCTAGGGATAAAGCAACAGCTAATTCCAATCCATTCAAAGGAAAAATCCACAGCTCACTCGATTCTGCAGCTGTTGGGTTCCATGGCAGCCTCCATCACCATTGTTCCCCTGGCCAGGTTTCACATGAGGCTTCTGCAATGGCTACTGCTCACTCAATGGCATCCTTTTCAGCATCCTCTTTCAGCCATGATTCGAGTAACCCACAGGTGCAAACAGGATTTAAAGTGGTGGATGACACACAATCTCTCACAATGGTCTCGCCCCTTCTCCCTCCAGCAATCCAAGGCCACAGTGACTACGGACGCCTCCCTGATGGGGTGGGGGGGCTATGTCAGGGACAGACAGTCCAAGGCACTTGGTCCAAACCGGAGACCCATCTCTAAATAAATGTTCTGGCGTTGCAAGCATTCCATCCCCTGCTGCCATCTGGGACAATTGCAATTCAATCAAACAACATGGCGGTGGTCTGGTACATCAACAAGCAAGGTGGAACCAAATCTTACCCCCTTTGTTGAGAGGCCATGAGGATATGGCAATGGGCGATGGCTACTAACCATTTTCTTCTAGCAATGCACATTCCCAGGAGTACCAACGTGATAGCAGACAGACTCAGCAGGTGCATTCTTCAACCTCACCAGTGGTCCCTGAATCCCTTATTAGTGGCGGAGATCTTCCACCGCTGGGGCCTTCCTTGCTGCAACCTCTTTGCATCCCTGACCAACTACAAATGCAGCAACTACTTTGCCCTGATTCCCCCTCCGGGACAGTCACCCAGGGATGCTCTAGTCCACAATTCGCCCTCAGGACTTCTTTACACATTTCCACCCTTTCCCCTCATTCCCCAGTTTCTGAAGAAAGCCCGTCAGTTGAAGAGCAGGGTGATCCTCATAGCATCATATTGGCCTCGACTGATTTGGTTCCTCTTCCTTTGGCCTCACCTACTAGATCGACCATGGATTCTCCATCCAACCCGGGAGTTGATCTCACACCCACAGAACCTGAGTCATCCCAACCTGAACAGTCTGAAGCTAATGGCTTGGCTACTCCAATTCCCTTGATTGCCAGGCAGAATGATCTTTCTTTACCAGTAAGTGATATCCTCATTGCTTTTCATAAGTCTTCCACTAGAATTACTTATTTGAGCAAATGCAAAAGATTTACCTGTTGGCTGAAAGATAGACAAGTAGACCCCTTTTCAGCACCAGTGTCGATAATACTAGACTATCTGGCCGACCTGTTTCAATCAGGTCTATCGGCCTCTACCATTAGAGTTCATTTGGCTGCAATTTCTAATTTTCATGAGTGTGTCCAAGATTCCTTTCTTATGTCCCATAAATTGTGCAAGACCTTCATAAAAGGTGTGAATCATCTGAAGCCACCTTTTAGAGAATCTATTCAACCATGGGATTTATCATTAGTTCTACAAGCCCTTACAATGTCACCTTTCGAACCAGCCTCTTTTTGCGACCTCAAGTATTTGTCATGGAAAACCTTGTTTTTGGTCGCTATTACTTCTACCAGGCGTATTTCTGAACTTCAAGCCTTATGTCTCAAGAGTCCATACTTGATTTTTCATAGAGATAGAGTGTCTCTAAGAACTAATCCGTCATTTCTGCCTAGTGATCTCTGAAATGTCCATTAATCAAGCCATTGAATTGCCAGTTTTCTTTCCCTATCATTCAAACAGAGGAGAGTATTGCCTACATACCCTGGATATACACAGGCAAATCCGTTTTTACTTAAACAGGACGAAACCCTTTCGTAAATCTGACCAGTTATTTTTGGCCTTTTCTGGACCTAGATTAGGATCTGCTGTTGCTAAGGTCACATTAGCTAGATGGTTGAAGGACTGTGTGACCTTTATTTACACACAACATAATATCTTGTTGCCTACTACCATGAAAGCTCATTCAACAAGGTCGGTGACAACTTCTGCTGCCTTCCATGCCAGGGCTTCATTACATGACATCTGTGCAGCTGCAACTTGGGCTATGCCTCATACCTTCATCAATCATTACAAATTGGATTTGGCCTCCAGGGGAAGAGCATGTTTTGGTTCTATGGTGCTCAGGAATGTCCTTCCATGAGATCCTCCCAGGAATAAAGGTAGCTGGGGACTCTGTCCCATGCGTAAGGAATGAACGAAGATTAACAATATCAGATAAAGAAGTTATGTCTTACCATAACGTTCCATCTGTATTGTTGATCCTCGTTCAGTCATTAGGACCCTCCCTCCTTCCCCCTCCTGTGGTTTCTAGTGGATCTCACCATCCTGTTCTTTTAGGTTATTTGACCAGAGGTAGCCTCTACCTTCTTTGACTTGCAAACTCATTCTGAGGTAACAGGGTGAGGGGGATTATGGATAAGAGTTTAGCTCGAGAGTTTGAAGCTGATGCAAGCTTGGAAAATGGCCGGCTCGGTTCCGAGCTCAGAACCAATACCCATGCGTAATGACTGAACGAGGATCAACAGTACAGATGGAACGTTATTGTAAGACATAACTTTTTAACTTTATTAACATATGTCTTAGCTTTATGCTCTCCTCTGAAGATGTGTTGCTAGTTAATGTCATACGCACCAGCCTTAACCAGTTAGCCTTTTACCAAAGCTTTCTTCTAAAATATTAGGTGGCAAATATTGCATTTGATTAGGTGGGTTTTCTATGTATGTTAGAAACAAATCTTTTGTGCTCCATGTCCTTTCTAATTTCTACATCCAAATAATGTAGAACGTCATGGGATTTTTTCCATAGTGAATCTCAAAAATTCAGTGGTATTGTTTATATATTGAAAAAACTCATCAATCTACTCTCACTGTCCTTCCAAAAAATCACTGTGCCACCAAAGAGTTTACAATGTACAACCCACCCGTCCTTGAATTCTGAGTTAAAAACATATGTGGGTTCCCAGTGAGCCATAACCATGTTGGCAAATATTGGAGCACACGGTGCCCCATTGCCACCCCTCTTTTTTGCTTATAATTAGTCTGTTTGAAAAAATATAATTGTTCTGTAATAGACTTTCCATCGAACCACTGAGGACTTTAATAGTACTATTATCCAGAGTATCCACCTTGCTCATATATACGAAGAACCAGTTTACCCCTACCCAAGAGAGTCATAGGCGGTTACTAGGCTAGCAGCCCTAGAGCCTTTACAAGTCTTGCCGTGTTAATCCCAAGTATTCCCATTTGCTCTTTTTGGGTAGTTCACAGAAAAAATTTATGAATAGAGCAGGTCAGTGATCAACACCAACTACCCCTGTCCGTGAGAAACATGGGTGCCACCCCCAAAAGTGAATTTGCAGTCTCCCATCCAATTATCTAGGCTGCATTTGAATAGGGTCAGTGAGGAGCACTGTTTTACGTGAATAGGAAGTCTATTCCTGAGAAGCAGCAGTTTCTGAGAGCCATATTAGGTAAAGTACAAGTCTGCCTTTACCATTGATTGTTACAAATATAAGTTGCTTACTGTACAAGTTATCACACACTTTCCTTAAAAAATCCCAAGAATCCCAAAGGCTGTGTCACTCGTGTTTCAACATATCCTTTAACTTGATGTCTATAAATCTGGCTGTTCCAAAATACTTTGAATCCTTTGCATCCACTATGGATCACATAGGAGGGTCTGTTTCATTTTTATGAATTTTTTGAATGCCAAAAATACTTGGGATATGGAATGTTCAATTTTTAAATACCTATATTTAGTGTCAGTGATCTGTTCCTGCATCATTAAATCATAAATTACCAAATCCATCTTAACATATGCTATGTTCAACTAGTTCCTTTATACTTCCTTATATTTGTAAGACAGTAATATTTCTTCCATTTTTATGATATAGTCAGATGCATTCATAACAACTACCCCCTCCCTTGTCTGATTTCATTAATCTAATTTCCTTCTTGTTACAAATACTAACCAGTAAATTCATTTAATCTTGACTCAGTTTGGAAAAAATGGTCTATTACTGTTTTTCAGTATTTGCCTAATATCATATTCACATAGTTTTTCAAATAACAAGATTGCTGGATGTAGAGAGAGGTTGTAGAAACTAGGTCTTTTTAAAATGTATTTGTGTGTCAAACAACAGAGAAAAAATTAACTTTCTAGTATACAGTTTCAAATCTGTACGAGTCTCAGCTGTTTTAGCCTGTCTAGCTGGAACAAATGTCATCCCTTTTTTGAATAACTCTTCCCTTTCCTTATTTAGACACTCGTGCTGTGATTGTATATTTGAAAATCTCCCTTATTGTCGGTAATAATAGGCTCATTACTTCCCAGATTCTTGAGGTCCATCCTCTTCCCTTCCATGATTGATGGAACCCCAGTCTGGGCCCCCCCCCCCAGAATGTCTGTGTATAATCCCTGTCCCTTTTCCCCTTGGACTGGTCCCTGATTCTCTCTGATCTCCTGAGTGGTGAAAACTCTAAAGGATGTTCATATTGTACATTGTCTGTTGATGTAGAAACCAAGTCTACCTGGTGATCGTATATCCCCCTTTTATCCTGTGCCACAGGATTAGGTTAGGCTATACCATTATTATACTCCCCTTTGTCCCACCACTATTTTTTTCTCCTTTCTACCGTGTATATCACATGCTACTGTGTCAACATTTTTAAAGATAAACCAAAAAAACAGGAAGAACAACTATTCACCTTGAATAAACTGGAACAGTTACAGGGTCAAAAAGGATAAGTCCACACAGCAGCAACAATGAAAGTGTTTTATTAAGCACTTTTTGTCCCGCAAATATGCTGGAACTTCAGATAAAATAATACACTTTAGTACTACACTTAGAAACCTGTTTTACATCCACCATGTGTTCGTAATGAACCAATTGTAACTACCTTCCCTACTCACAGGTTAAGTTAACCCCTTAATACCCTTTCTTTATATTACATGCAAGGCGTTACAAAAAGATTTCTTTTTGCACATAAAAAATGTATATATTATGTGGTAAATTTATAAAAAAAAACTTTTATAAGCACTTTGATTATCTAGTTAAAATTTTTAGTTTTAAAATATATAAAATTGAACAAATTTAATTCAACCCAGGATATTGGCATGTATTTTTACGTCATTGCCAAAGGATCTCAAATTTCTCTAGCATGAGGGTTTCTAGTCCTCCTCTATTGTCCACAATAACTTGGTCAATCGCCCAGAATTTGAACCTATGTTCTGTGTATTCAATAATGTGCCTAGCTAATGCATTTTCTTGTTTTCCTCTATTAATACTGTCAAGATGTTCATATACGCATTCTTTAAGTTTACAATCAGTTTTCCCTATATAGTATACTGGTCATTGCTGGCATTGGGCTACATAGGCTATCATTTTAGACTGACAATCAAATCTCTTTATTGTATTATACTTAATGTCCCTTGTGTAATATGATACAAAAAATACATTAGCTAGGCACATTGCACTCCCAGAAAATATGTTCCTAGTTACCTCTTTCTTCCCTATCACACCTCCATCATTTGCTGTCTAGGTGAGGAAAAATACTCTGGAATCTACTTGAGGTATAAAAATATCTATGGAAACATTTCCAAGCAAAAACAATAAAGCTTTTAGATTTTGTTGCATATCTGAGAGACATTCATATACCCCCCCACACTTTCTTTGTCAATTGCTTATCCAATCCTTTCTAACCTCCTCTGATTGATTCTTATAGTTATCATGCTATTTTATATGCTCTACTAATTATTCTTTCTTTAATGGCAAGTTGTGTTCTTGATTCAGCTAAAAATTCTACACTGCTATTCTTTCGTTTAGAACCCCCCTATTTCTTTCTCTTTGCCTGTACTCTGATATCAATCCTTGATAGAGAAGGCAATCCAAATACATACTTGGTGTCTTCCCATTCTGTTACCTTTCCTTCTCTAGTTATTTGCTCCCAATACCTTGGTTCCTGTATCAGTTTCCTCCAATAAATTCCAGCCTCGTCTTGCCTATTGTCTGTATCTGTAGTTGTAGTCATCCTATCAGCAGAATCTCCTTTCTCCATTCCTGTTAGCTTAGTTTTTAGAATACTTTCTGCTACTCTATGAATATAATATTCTGTATGATTATTGCTACTCTCTTTAAGGATCTGCATTCAAAATCACTGTCTCTCCTTGATGTTCTTCGTGTTTCACTATTGCAGTCATTACATTTGGGTTATCTGCTTGCAGTAGCCCTTAGTCGGCCTGATTAAAAAAGTCTTGGGTCCTGCGTCGGATGCTGTCTCTTCTTCCATGACGTCAGGTCGTCAGGGGTATAAAACATGCAGCTGACGCCATTACATCAGTCTTTCTTGCCATGTGGTGCCTGAAGCAGAAGCAGTTTCGCAAGTGCCGCTCGGCCGACTCCTGAAATTTCCATTTTCGAGTTTCAGAACCGAAGTCTTCAACTAAAGCTAAGTATCCCATCAGAGAAACTTTTTCTTGCTCCTTACCGATGTCAGTAAAAGTTAATAATTGCATTACTTGTGGAAAGCAAATACCTCACAAAGAGTTTCATTCGTACAGTATTCCTTGTCTGGGCCCTGACCACGACGTACCTTGCTGTCGGTTTTGTGCTTTATTTAAGCAGTGCACTATCTGTCGTCTGTATATTTTCGCCTCTAAATATTTCGGTTCTTGGTTTAATTATCCACAAATGTCGTCAGTTAGCCATCCAATGGGATTCCAAAAAAACACAAAGATAAAGACAGAGACAGGCCGCCTAGGTCCAAAGCTGCCGACGACGCTTCTCCTAAGCCAGTTGCCAGTTCATCAGTACTCAGTGAGGCACTTTCGCAGCCCCTGATATCCACTACTTCTGATTTGCTGGCCTCTAAGAAGACCCATTCAGATTCCAGTATGCCGCGAGATGCTTCAACTGTGGAACCTGTGGATGTCTCTACCTTGGATGGGTCTGGACCTGCTGTACAGGCACCGGCTTCTGAGGGTGTATTCAGGCCTACTGATTTGCATATTAAACCGATGCCTCCATCTTCATTTAGGCCTAAATCTCAAACCATGCCTAGGAAGCTGACGCCAAGGCCGCATGCTCAGGCCTCTATGCCTAAAAAACAAATGATAAGAATGGCTGAAGATCTTATAACTCTAATCAGGGGAAGCCAACCTCCCCCTTCTAAGAGACCTAGGACTGAAGTTGTTTATGAATCTTCTGACCAGGATTCTGATTTTTCTGATTCTTCTGATGATCTGGATTTGCCCTTATCTACTTATGAGGATTTTGATGCAGAGGACTCTATTCCCTCTGCTTCCCCTCCAGAGGATTTTTCTTTTGGTGAAACCTTACATACTCTAAGGGAACATTTCCACTGGGAAAGCCAGGATTTTTATGATTCAAAAAAGAGGCTTAGGGATTTCTTACTCCTGCCTCAGCATAGGCCTTTAGCTATACCTCCTGTGCTAGACATTGTTGATGATGCCTTTTCAGAATCTAGTTTGGCCCCTGATTCTTTGCCTCCTGCTCCCAGAAAACCTGACATATATTACAGGATTCCTGATTCACACAAGTTTCTTTTTAAAAATCCTGTTGTGGATCCAGAGACTATTTCACAGGGACCCAAGGGCATTAAGGCTTCTACTGCTAAAAATCCTACACCTTCTGATAGAGACTCCAGAACGCTGGATAGATGGGGTACGAAGGTTTACACTTCTGCAACCTTGGCCATTAGGGCTTTAAACTGCCAGTTTCATATGTTAAAGTATCAACATGTTGTTGGGTTGCTTAAACAGAAAATGATGTTGATTTCTGACTGTGCTGAAAATAAAGAATTCCAGGATTTAATGCATTCTGCAGAACAGGTTGGTAAACATATTTTGCAATGTGGATTTGATCATTAAAGGCCTCTTGCAGGGCTGCTGTTACTGAGTCTGTGCTCAGAAGGCATGCTTGGCTTAGGGGGCAATCTTTGCCTGATCATGTTAAAGCTAAACTGTTGGATGCTCCCTTAAATCAGGACATCCTATTTGGCAACAAAGCTGAGGAAGTTCTTAAAAAGATGGAAGATAAAGCTAAATCTATGCAAACTGTTAAAAGATTTCTTGCAAGTTCAGCCTCCTAGATTTAGTAGGCATTGGCCCTCTAAGAATTGGTCCTTTCCAGCCCCTTCCAGGTCTTCTCAAGCCAAATCCAGACACAGCAGAAACCCCAAATTTCATTCCCAGGGGACACACAAGACTAAGCAGTGGGGGGATTTCCGCACCCAAATCTGGGAGTAGTAAGACCCCCCCCAAGGAAAACTGTCTGAATTACTTGCTTTTAAAACTTCCAAGCACTTCCCAACTGAATGCTCCTTTAGGCAGAAAGATTGGTCTGCAGGCCAAGAACTAGGAACTCATTACCCAGGACAAATGGGTTTTAAATATAGTGTCCCAAGGATACAGATTTCACTTCTACACATTACCAACACCTAGCGGGTGGCTAAATTTACCCCCAGATCAGTGGGCAGAGGCCCAAAATCAAGTTCTCTCTCTCTTAAGTATGAGGGCTATTCAGTTGGTACCAGAAGAGGAAAAGGGACAAGGTTTCTATTCAAGACTTTTCCTTGTACCCAGAAAAGGCAATACATGGCATCCTATCCTGGACCTTTCTACTCTAAACACCTTTCTGGGGATTCCAAAATTCAAAATGCTGACTCTTCACCAGCTGCTTCCTTTGCTTGGCAAAGATGCATGGTTGGCAACACTAGACTTAATTAAAAGAAGCATACCTGCACATCCTTATCAGGGAGTCTTGCAGAAGATACACATGCTTCAAAGCAGGCTACATACACTATCAGTTCTCTGCACTGGCCTTTGGCTTATCTACTATGCCCAGGGTATTCACAAAGTTGGTTGGGAGGGTGGCCTAATGGTTAAGGTGTTTGCCTTACAAACACAAGGTGCAGGGTTCAAGTCTCACAAGGGATAATTAGCTAGGCTTAAAATGGCTTGCAAGGGCAGTTAGCCTAGTACTAATCTATGAACTATGAACTTATCAGTTATGAAAGTGCCTAGCTCCAGTCATTGCATTTTGCAGGCAAAAAATATTCAAATATACCCATACCTGGACGATTGTCTAATTCAGGCAGAAAGCCAGGACATACTTTTGAATCATCTGGCCTTTAATCAAAGGGTGCTGACTTGTCTGGGGTACACCATAAACGAAAAAAAATCACACCTGGTACCCTGTCAACAAATTATATTCCTGGGAGCCAGCTTGAATACAACTTCCCAGATGGCTTTTCTCACGCCAGAGAAATGGATTCATTTGACAACCTACTTCAAACAAGTGGCCACAAAAACCCAGCTATCTGCAAGGCAAATACTGCAAGCCTTGGGGTTCATGGCCTCCTGCATTCTTCTAATTCCATATGCAAGGCTGCATATGAGAAAACTACAATGGTATCTCAAAAGCCTATGGTGTAAACATTCACAGGATCTAGAAGCAATGATTCCTGTCATACCTTGCCTACGCCTAGAGTTCCTTTGGTGGGCAGAGGCCTGCCACCAAAACAGGGGACTACCATTCACACTACCCCCTGCTGCCCAAACCTTAACAACAGATGCATCATACTATGCATAGGGGGATCACCTGGCAGTGAAGTGCATTCAGGGCAAATGGAACCCAAGCCAAATACACCTGCACATAAATCAAAAGGAAATGTTAGCTGTACAGAATGCTCTGACAGCCTTCAAGGACCACATTCTTTCAGGACAACTAATGGTAAAGACAGACAACACCATTGTCATGTGGTACATAAACAAGCAGGGGGGTACACATTCTTACCCCCTATGCAGACTAGTCATGGCATTGTAGATCACAGCCTTGAGCTACCAAGTGAATCTACAAGCACAGTTCCTGCCAGGAAAACTAAATACACTGGCAGACGGACTAAGCAGAAACCTCATGGACCCACACGAGTGGAAACTGGAACCAAGGATTTTCAACATGTTGACAAGCAAGTGGGGGAGTCCAGATATAGACCTGTTTGCCTCCGCTCAGAACCATCAATTGGACAAATTTTGCACAAGGATTCCCCACAAGCTAGCTTGGAAAGTGGATGCTCTATCCTTCAGCTGGAAAAACCTATCAGTTTATGCCTTTCCTCCTCTGCCTTTGCTCTCCAAGGTACTACTAAAGATCAAACAGGACAAGCCAAGGATGATTTTAATTGCACCAGACTGGCCACACCAACACTGGTACCCCCTCTTGCGCAGTGTGTCACGCTTGGCCCCATGGCACCTGCCTCAAACTCCTTCCCTGTTGTCTCAGCAGGAGAATCAGATTCTGCACCCTCAGCTGCAAACCCTAAACCTAGCAGCCTGGCTAATTACCTAATCTCACCTTTACCATCCCTCAGTAAATCAGTGATGGATATCATTTTAGAGGCAAGGAGGCCTAGTACTAGAAAATCTTATGCTGCAAAATGGAAAAGATTTTGTGCCTGGAATCAATCTCAAGGGATGAGTGCAGCAGTGCCCAATTTACCTCAGATTCTACAATACTTGACTGAGATGCTTCATAAGGGCTTGTCCTTTTCCTCCATCAAAATTCATGCCTCAGCCATCATTACAGCACAGAGCTTCCCCTCTTCTCTCACCCACTGCTCAAGCAGTTCCTCAGAGGGGCCAAAATTTAAGGCCACCCAGGAGAGATCCAACTCCAGCCTGGGACCTTATCTTTGTCTTGGAGAAATGCAATCTTCCTCCTTTCGAGCCAGCTGCTACTGCAGATTTAAAATTCATTTCCTGGAAAACAGCTTTCCTTTTAGCAATCACTTCTGCAAGAAGGGTATCTGAATTACAGGCCCTTATGGCAGTGGAGCCTTTCATCACCTTTCATGCGGACAGGGTGTCCCTCAGAACCAATCCCTCCTTCATGCCCAAGGTGGTATCCAGTGTGGCTTTTAATCAGTCCATTAATTTGCCTACCTTCTTTCCTAACCCACAGAACAAAGGGGAATGGATATTGCACTCCTTAGATGTGCACAGACAATTTAGATTTTACTTGGACAGGACTAAACCTCAAAGGAAATTTGAACAACTGCTGGTGGCATTTGCTGCAGGAGCAGAGGGGAAGGCTATTTCAAAGCAAACCATTTCAAAATGGACAGGCCACTGCTTTCATTTCTGCTGTAAACACCATGGAAAACCTATCCCACAGGGCATCAGACCCCATTCAACCAGGGCTGCATCTACCTCCACAGCCTTTCTCAGGGGCGTTCCTACCAGGGACATCCTAGAAGCTGCTACCTGGAGTTCTGTACATAGTTTCACCAAGCATTATCATTTGCCAATTTTCTCTAAATCCAGTCTAAATCCAGAGCTGGCTTTGCCACTGCAGTCCTGCAGGGTCTTATAGCTGGTCCTAATTCTATTTAAATTCCTCCTCCCAACCTTAGCTTTGGGAATCTACCCAAATGTAATGACTGCAACAGTGAAACACGAAGAACATAGTACAGTTGTGTACACTTACCATAAATGTAGATGTGCGAGTGTATTCACTGTTGCAGTCCTGGTTACCCTCCCTCCAGCCCCCTTTCTTCTTTTGGGTATACCTCTACTCTCCCTTACTATGCTCAAAAAGCTTTTTGGTGTATTTGCTTTTTTATTGGAGGTATATCCTTGTAATTATAGATTTAATTGCTTCCCATTAGGGGGGGCACCTGATATCTAGGGCAAGAAAAACTGATGTAATGGCATCGGCTGCATGTTTTATACCGCTGACGACCTGACGTCATGGAAGAAGGGACAGCGTCCGATGCAGGACCCAAGACTTTGTTAATCAGGCCAACTGAGGGCTTCTGCAAGCAGATAACCCAAATGTAATGACTGCAACAGTGAATACACTCGAACATCTACATTTATGGTAAGTGTACACTGCTGTAGTTTTCTTGAGCTTCCCCCTGTTTCATCATCATCCCGTTCCACTTTGAATTATAGGTTTCTTTCTGCTTGTGCTATGTATAGAAGTAAACACAGACAAGGAAAAACAGTGCAGATAAAACTAGTAACCTCCAAAAGCACTGCAACGAGGAGAAGCGATGCACCGGACAGCTCAGATTAAAATCCAAAGTTTATTTACATAAAACGTAATGAAAATACACAACACGTTTTTCGTCTAACACAGACTTCTTCAGACAACAGATAAAAATTCACGCCCATTATATATATTAATTGGTGTAAAACAATTAATTCAAATCTCCCAATAGAAAACCTTCTCATGAATAAATAATTTCATGCCTGATACATCTTTTCCACTCTAGAAAACACCATTCCATGCAGCCGAAGAGAAAATTAATGGCCAAAATGACAAAGAAAAAACACAATATGTGAACATACAAGCTTATTAAAAATATGTGAAATCTTATAAAATCTTGGATAAATATATATATATAATAAAACTGTATTGACAATATAACATTCTTGAACCTTAAAAAATAGCTTTCATCAAAGATTACTCAACAGTCCCCTCAAGAGGTCAAAATAAAAATAACAATGAATATAATCAATAGTAGGAAAAAAATTCTTCTACAATACAAGAATCAAATAAATAACTGTACTGAAGTTAATGAAAAATCTTAAAAATCTAAAAAAATTTTTTAAAAATCTAAAAAATTGCGGAGAATAGGTGTCAAAAAGAGTTCTAGTGACATAACTATAAATAGTACACTTAATTTATATTACCCTAAAATCATGTAATGAATAAGTGTAAAACAAACAATGTATGTAATATGTATAAAAGTGAAAATATAAAATTCATAGAAATTTATTTTGACCTCTTGAGGGGCTGTTTGAGTAATCTTTGATGAAAGCTGTTTTTTAAGGTTCAAGAATGTTATATTCTCAATACAGTTTTATTATATATATATATATATATTTATCCAAGTATATTTCATATTCACATACTTTTTGTAAGCTTTACAGCATTTTATGTTTCATTTTTCTTTTTTTTTTAAGTTTTTTATTTATTTATTCCATGAGGAATGGTGTTTTGTAATGTTTTCTATTCAAATATTGTACAAAAATTATGTATTTGAGAGAAAGTCTTTTTATTATGAGAATGTTGTCTTTGTTTTTTTTCAATTAATATATATAAAGGACAATATATTTTATGTTGTCTGAAGTTGTTGTGTGTCTATGTAAAAAACGTGTGCAGTGTGTTCATTTTATCCATGTAAATAAACTTGGAATTTTTAATTTATCTCCTCCATGTGAAATAGTCTTACAAAGTGGCTAATGAAATTTCTTGTCTTCATGGGTATATAAAATTGTTTCTATCTTCTTATAAAATTAAGTTACACTTATCTTTTGGTTCTTCTCTCCCATATAAAAATGTATGCATCTTATTAATTTAATTCCACAACTTATCCATTCTTTGTGATAAATATCCATATCAGTATAACTTATAGCTTCCACTAAAAAACATTTTTATATTTTGTTTTCTTCTATCCATCCATCCATATAAGTTCCAGCTTCCAGTTTCAGTCATTTTTAATTCATCTTTTTTTATGCTTCCCCTTTTACCATGTCCCCATTTTGTCTGGTATAAAATAATATCATCTGCAAATAGACCCAGCTTTTCTTGACTACCATACCAATTATATATATCCTTGTGGTTCACTTGGCACTTTTCTTTTTCCACTGGTTCTAAATGTAATGCAAATAGCAAGGAACCAGGACACCCCTACTTCCTCTCTACTGAAGCAGAAAAATCAGAGAGGAGACCCCACCCCCCACTCACTCTAAGATATATAGGTTTGGCGACACAGCCCCTTCTCTCTGTTGCCTTAGTTGTGCTAAAAGTTTTGTTTTTAGTTATAGAAAACAAAACAGTTGTTACAGTCTTTCTCTCTACATGCATATTATTGGTGTATTCCGTTATCTTCTATCTTAGAAACAGTGTAGAAAACTTGTAACTGTGGAAGTTTTTCATTTTCATTTGTCTGGTTAAGTACTATATATTAAAATATTAAAAAAAAAAAGAAAAAAATGGTAGTAGAAGTAGAAAACTTAAAAATAAAAAAAAAAAAAAAAAAAAAAAAATATTATTTATTATTATTATATATTAACTATAATAATCAAGTAAATCCAAGCAGCTGTTACAATCTTGTATACATTGTGAAAGTTTTTTTATATATATATATATATATATATATATATGTATATATATATATATATATATATATATATATATATATATATATATGTATATATATATATATATATATATATATATATATATATATATATATATATATATATATATATATATATATATATATATATATATATATATATGTGTGTGTGTGTTATTGTTCTTGTGCACAGACCTAAAGAAGTCTAGAGGGATTAGTCTCTTTGTACAGAAATCTATTAAAAATAATTTTAAATATTTTGAACAATTGATTTTTTAATTTTTTTTTAATGCAATTTTATATTATTGAAAATATAATGGTCTTTATTTTTTATTTGCAAATTATTATAATTATTATGAATTTTTTAATATGTTTTTATTTTAATAATAATCTGTTTAGTATAATAATCATTATTAATAATATGTTTATAATTAAATATATGGGTTCATAAATTATAATATTTAAGGTGGTATATAGGTTTTGCCACCAAGCCTAGGGTAACAGCCCCACAACCTTTTAAAAATATTTTTCACACCCTGGATGCCCAAGGTGAAGTCCTATCCCCAGGGTGATTTAAGATCTCCCATCCAATCAAAACCATTTCTTCCATCCAATCAAAAAGAGTTTTCTTGAAGAGTTTCAATGAGAAGGCTTTCTCTGGGTATTGGATGATAGTTTTTAGCATGTTACTGGCATTGGGACAGGAATCTATCCCACTAGCATGGCCTGTAGGCCGTTAGCTCGGGGGTGAGGTCTTTTTTTTTTACGCCACAGATTGAAGGATTGCTTGTTTGAGCTAGCTTTGTTAAATAGCAGAGATCTTTGTTGGGTAGGCATTAGACAGACTTAGAGTAAGATGGGTTTTTTAGATATAAGATATAGCATATCATGAGTTTTCATAAATCTTTTTGTGAGTATTTTTGTTGCATTTTCATGCATGTAGATGTCTTGTGAGTGTAATACTTTCTACAAGTTTATGTTGGCTTCTTGTAACATACCAAAATCTTGTGAGATGAGTAGGGGGGGAACATGAGTGATGAGTAGGGGAAGAGAGACCTTTTTTGTGAGTAGGATTGTAATGTTTCTGTGCTCTGTGTGGAGTGTGATGTGATTATCAACTACTGATGTAGACTATGTCCAAAGTCCCTAGGTCTCTGTTTGTGTCAAGGAGACTATAACCCACCTGTTCATGGCACACTAGTATACAACCTTTTGTGTTTTTTGATGGGAGTGCAGTTTTGGCATTGATGGGAGCTTGATTTTTTTTGGCATTGAGAGTGAGGCTGTTTTGCAGAGGTGGCAGATTTTCATTGATGACACTTTTGTGTTGGCTCAGTATGGGGGCCTTTTGTTAGATTTCTTGTTTGTTTTCAGTCTGTGACCTTCTTGTTAGCCAAAGTAGAGAGGAGACAGGAGAGGACCTAGGACTGAACTGTGGTACTCCACTTGTCACTGGTCTGAGGCTGGATTTAAAGTCTGTTATTTTCACAGTGTGGGTCCTGTCAGTGAGCCAGTTGGCAACCCATCTTGTGACATAGGGATTTATACCTAGTTTAGTGAGTTTATCTATAATTCCAGAGTGGGGGATGGTGTCGAAAGCCTTGGCAAGATCTAGGTAGGCTGTGTGAACCATCTTACCCACATCTACGGCTTTGGTCACCGCTTCAGAAAAGTCTGTCAGGTTTAGGAGACATGATCTGCCTTTTACAAACCCAAACTGGGTAGGGTCCAGAGTTTGGAGATTATCAATGTCATTGTTTGTAAGTTCCATGATGATACATTCCATAGCCTTGCAGACCAGGCTCGTCAGGATAATGGGACGGTAGTTCCCGAGGTCCGTGGTGGCTTCCCCTTTGTGGAGTGGGATAACCATTGCTGTGCGCCATTTAGTGGACACAAAGCCAGAGGTGAGGCTATGATTGAACATGGTACTTAGGTGGGGTGCCAGTTCGTTCTGTAGTGCGTGTAGAACACAGCCGAGATATTGTCAGGTCCGATGGATGCTGTGTTTTTGGCTTTAGAGAGTGTGTTTTTTTACCTGTGCAGCCATGATTATAGGTACTTTGCATTCTTCCGGTATAGAGATGGACCCTTTAAGGGATGAGAGAGGGGTAAAGTTAGCACTGAACCTATCTGTCAGGATGTTGGCAATATCAGTTGGTTCTGTATATTTAGTGCCATTGTGCTGTAACTCAGAGCAGATCTGAGTGTTGCCATTGAGATTCTTGACATAGACCTTTCATTCATTGACCATAGAATGCTTTATGGTTGTCTTTAGAATCAGTGGCGATTTTGTTTTCGTAACTAGCTTTGGAGGATTTTATGAGGGATCTCAGCTTCTTACTGAGGCTGACCACGGAGTTCCTCCAGTCATGGGATTTTACTCGTTTTTGCAACAGTTTCTTTCTTCTGTTGTAGAGTTTGTTTATGGCAGGGGACCACCAGATTGGCTTCCTTTTTTTGGAGGATAGCATCTTGGTTCTGTTAGAGATTGCACGATCCATGCACTCGTGTAAGTGCTTATAAAGTGCAATTGTATAGGATCCGGCAGTCAAACCTCTATTGTCCATCAGCATGGGTGTTGTGAAGTTTGCCACCTCTGTCTTAAGAAGCGTGAAGTTGGCTTTGGTGACATTTTTTACGGTGATTTCCCTAATGGGGGTTGGGGGTGGGATGTGGATGTCTAGGGTGATTTGCTTGTGATCGGATCTGACCAACGAGGAATTGGCCTCTGGTGTGGAACACCGGTTGCTCATGTTGGTAATGACCAGGTCTAGGATATTGATGCCCCTGGTGGGGGTGTGGATAAGTTGATCCAAGGCGTTGGAATTTATGAATTCCAGAAAACGTTGCGCACAAGACTTGGTACAGGAGTAGTTTTCCCAGTTAATGGTGGGGTAGTTGAAATCACCCATTATTAGGGTGTTAGGTTGTACCCTAATATTTTCCAGTGTATCAAGAAATGAGGAGTGGGAATCCTGAGGCATAGTGGGTATCTGTAGCAAGCTACAGTTTGGATTGCGGTCTTGCCAGAGTTAGTTGCATTTGGATAATCTCGGATGCATTATGCTGAGCAACTAGCCTGGAGGTGTGGATATCCTTAATGAATATGGACATGCTTCTGACTTTAGTGCTTCGGTCCATGTTAGGTGGCCGAAAGGTGTGGTATGAATTATAGCCTGGTAATGCAGGGGTGCTCTCTGGAGCCTTGAACCAGGTCTCTGTCACTGCACAGATGTCGATGTTCTCCATTTTAAGGAGTGCCTCAAGTGAGTGCATTTTGAGGTTTAGACTTCTAGCATTAAGTAGCATTACCGTCAGATTTTGCTTGCTTGTACTTGTTACGGTGATGAATTTGTCATTTGAATCTTGCCTTAAAAAGGTTTAAATTATTAGGACATTTAGTAAGTAGTGCAGTACCAACTCGAAAATCACACTGATAAGGATGTGGGAAAGGATTTGAATTTGGTAACATGTATACCAATACACTTTATTTTACAACAAAATAAACCAGTCCCATACCTAGTAACAGGTATATAGTCAAAATGTTTGGGATGAAACTATCATTGTATTTATTTTTTGTTTTGTTTGGATCACTTGTCTGTGTACTTAATAAAGGATTTTCGCCTGGAAACAGATTGTCTACCCAGCTTGGATTATTTCTGAATACCTACTAGAATTAATAGTTCTGTATAATATTAATAATATTTTAAAATAAGTTCTTATTTTTTCATTTAGGTCCATTTTTAAGTTTGCTACTTCTACTACCATTTTCTGATTTTTTTCTTCTTATTAATATATAGAGATTAACTAGACATATAGGAATTGAATCACTTCCGACATAGAAGTTTCTTATACTGTTTTTTTTTTTACCCATTATGCTTTTATCGTGGGTTGTTAGAGATTTAGTAAATACCGCAGAAAATGTTTCTTATTTTCTGTTTAGCATTCTGCAGTTGCTCCTCTTCTTCTTCTGTGAGATTCCCCCTATTCTGCAATACTTTAACATTAGTCAGTCCCTGTAAATAATTCTTGTTACTTGTTAACCATATCTCCCTTTATTTTATTTCCACCCATATATTTTAACTCCACTTTAATTTTATTCCACTCCATATTTTAAAAATAAATTTATATCTTCTCAAATAGCTCCTGAATAATTTCCACTACCCATTCCTTAAATTCCTCTTTGCAACAGATAGGCAGAAAAGCACCAGTGTCTTATTTTTTTCATTACCCTGTGTTTTTTATTTTAGTTATTATTGGCACATGATCTGAAATAGTTATTAAGTGAATTTCAAGACCTTCAATTAAATGCATATGTTCCTATGAAATGTAAATTCTGTCTAGCCCAGCCCGTGGGGAATAATATGTAAATTTACTCCGAACTCCTAGTACTAAATTCACATCTTCCATGCCAAATATCTTCATAAAGATCTTCAACAGTCTGCCCTTCTTTTTTATATTTTCCCTTCTAGGCCCCGCGACACATCTTTACTGCTGTACATCAAATTCCAGTCAGCCGCCTGTAAGTAATATTCCTTGCTGAAAGCTGATTATTTCTCCCAGAATTTTCTTAAGCTCCGTTGTAGCAGTTTTGGGTATAATATAAATACATGGCATATGTGTGTATGTGTTTGTGTGTGTATGTGTGTGTGTGTGTGTGTGTGTGTGTGTGTGTGTGTGTGTGTATATATATATATATAAAATGTGTGTGTGTGTGTGTGTGTGTGTGTGTGTGTGTGTGCATATATATAATGTGTGTGTGTGTGTGTGTGTGTGTGTAAGTTATCAATACAAATCTACCAGTATTGTCTTTTTTATCCTCTTCTATCACTATTGGAGCTCCTTTTTTAATTAATATAAATAAGTGCTCCTCTTTTCCTTTGTCCCAGGTATTTCACTGAATAACCATTCTGTAAACCTTTCTTTATCAAATTCATGTGTTCAGTTCTTTCCAGATGTGTCTCCTGTAGCATAGCTGTTTGCAGTCTACATTTTTAATATAATTCACTACTCTCTCTTTTTTTGCATTTATCTGTGAGACCATTGACATTTAAAGACATCACAGAAAGCATCATTCTATTAAAAAGTTATTATTCCCCCCTTTTATATATAACAGCTTTTTTGTTAAATGTCTAGTTCCAATGTTTGTGTTACATGTATACTCTATTTGACAGGTTGAACTTTTATACATTTGATTCTTCTCATATCCATTTGAGTCTATATCACATCTTACAAAACTTTCTGTTGTATTGAAAATCCTCAAACAAAAAACAGACATCCCAATACCCCCCTAAAACATGTTAACTTAATACTAACACAAAAAACTATGCACATTTCAAATACTGAAGTTTTACCCTCCTGATAGGAACAAATGTCCCAAACTGACAGCCACACTTACAGACTTGAGTTAACCTAAAAAAAGTTATCCTTGCTAAGGCACGTGGTGCAGCCTGTGCTTCTACTTATTGCTGTCTGGTTTTGTCTTATCTTTATAGCTCTTTCAGATGGGAAAACACTTGAATGCTTTCAGAACATTATCTCATAGCCACTTTCTCTTTTTTCTCTGGATCATATTGTCTTCATGGAGACATGAGGACCAAATACAGAATTGTTAATAAGCATACATGTGTTTGCTTATAATAATCAATATTCTTTTTCATTTACTTGATTTCCCTTAAAACTAGATCAAGGTAAGGGCCTTAATCAAGTCATTCCCCCATGCAAGAATGAGAAAAAGCACATTCATTTTTTTCTTTTGTCATGCTCTTTTAACCAGATTACATGTCTTAAAACTGAACAAGGACAAAGAGAAAAGGGAGAATGAAAATACAGGAGCAACTTTTTACAATAGTATCCCCATTACACTTAAAAGCAACTGAGAAAACTGTACTTTATAGCAGGAAAAGAAAATCGTATACTATAAAAATAGTAATATTAAGAAAAAAAATTACTTACAGTTAACTGTCTTCCTCTTCTTCACCTCCCAAAAGTATTTTTCCAAACTTTAATGACATGAAGTAGGGCATATACTTTAGAGTCCCCCACAAGTTCAGCAAAGTCCAAAAAAGTCCAGTATTTCCAGATTTTCTTGCTCTGTCATATTTCACAAATATACCTGAAAAACTGTTTTCCTAGTTGCTATTATTCTACCAGAAGAGTGTTTAAACCTTCTTATTTTATTTTTCACAAGGATAGGGTATCTTTACAGACCAAACCTTCTTTTCTACCTAAGGTAGTGTCAGAATGCAATATCAATCAGATTATCAACCTTTCTGTCTTTTTTCCAAATTTCTCAAACAAAGGAGAATATATGTTACATATGTTGGATGTTCATAGACAGTTAAGTTTTTACCGTCACAGAACCAAAGAATTGAGGAAAACCAAATATTTGTTTTGTTTTCTGAATCAGAATTAGGCAAACCAGTTTCTAAAGTAACTTTACCTTTGCTTATGAAAAAGTGAGATTGCCTTTATCAAAACCACCAAAAGCCCATACCACCAGGTGTATGACAGCTTCTTCAGCCTTTTTTATCTAAAAGTTCTTTGGATGACATCTGTGCAGCTGTAACTTGGGATAATCCTCATACCTTTATTGCTCATTACAAATTAGATCTGGTCTCTAGAGGAAGAGCAGTCTTTGGTTCAGCAGTGCTCAGGAATATCCTTCCTTAGAGTCTTCTCTGGATTTACGTCGCTTGGGACTGTCCCAGCAGTTGAGGAATAAATGAAAATGACAACATCAGATAAAAAAGTTATGTACTCACCATAATGTTCCATCTGTTTTGTCCACTTTCATTCTTCTTCAATTTTCCTCCCACTAACCCCCTGGTTTGTTCTAATCTTGGAAAGATTGAAGAATATTGGAGGAATCTTTGTTCCTTTGAGCCCCAGATTCTGTCATTTCCTGATTCTCTACTACTCTACAGGTGTGTGGGCAGGAAACTAGATCTGAGGTATGTAAGGTGACTGGGGCATTGTGGGTAAAGGGAGGAGCTTGAGAGTTTCAGTGTCTATCTGGAAGAAGTGGTCTAGTCAGAGCTGAAGATCAGATCCGAACCCAACAGTTGAGTAAGAATGAGAATGGACAACACAGATGGAATGTTATAGTGAGTACATATGGGCTCTGAGGATCATTCATCAAGGTTACAGATTGCAGTGGGAGGAAATTCCTCTTTCCAGGGGGTAATTCCTCATCATGCAATCCGGACTCTCTTGTTTCCACCTGTCCTTCTTCACATGCTGGCCAAGGACTGATAGAACTTGTTCTGCCTTCCCAGTTGAAAAAGGGGCTTTATTCTAGGATGTTCTTAGTGCCAAAGAAAGAAAATGCTTGGAGGCCAGTTCTTTCCTAAACCTGTTTGTGATAGTACCCACATTCAAAATAATGTCATTTTACAACTTGTTAATATGTCTTCCTCATTCGACTTTCTTTGTAACATTAGACTTAAAAGATGCTTATCATTACATTCCTATTCTTCCAGACTTCAGGCCTTTCGTAAGGTTCTGTGTGTCTGGATCACATTATCAGTTCTCTGCCTTACCCTATGTACTATCCACTGTAGCAAGAGTGTTCGTAATGTATCTAGGTCCAATTATAGCTCATTGCAGGCTACTCATTGCAGGCTACAGGGTATCCACATTTTTCCACATTTAGATGAGGAGTTTATTAATTTATCTATCTATCTATCTATCTATCTATCTATCTATCTATCTATCTATCTATCTGTCTATCTGTCTATCTATCTATCTAGCTAGCTATCCATCTATCCTTTGTTAACTGGGTTAGTCCCACAATGCTAATAGCCTCTTTTCAGGGGAGACCTGAGGTGGTATTTATACTACTAGGAGAAATTTGACCAGGGCATCAGGGGTCTCCCCCTACTCTTTTCTTGTACAGGGATGCTATACGCAGTTATACTTCCTGCTTCCAGTCCTGGTAACAAAGGCAGCCTGGAGAAACAGGGAGGAAATGGAATGTTCGGAGGTTCAAGAGAGTAGCAGGGAGGAAAAAGTGGATTGTTTTGAATGGCGAAGATGCAGTGGCAGCTTCCACATCAGAAGTGAGGATCAAGAAGGTGCAGGCAGGTGAGCCTGTAAATGAAGTCATAAAGGTAGATGAGAAAGTAGTTGACCTTTTTCAAAAAGGTCATACCTAGGGAGTCAGTGAAAGAGTGGAGTTGGTGATGGATTTGAAGGAGATTTTTCAAGGAAATCTTTCTAGGGATTTCTAGGGATAAAGGTGTGACATAGGAATGTTTTGTTACAACCCTCCAGTTGGGAGGGTTGTGGGATGAGCTACTTTTGGACTTAGTTAATATGAGTGAGTCAGTGAGTGGCAAAGACTGTCGTGGGGAGATTTAATGGAAAAATGTCAACAGGATGAAGAAGCAGTCATAAAGGGCAAATTGTGTGCAGAGATGGTGAAGGGAATGGAGAATAAAAAAGAAGTACTGAGGTAAAGAAAAAGAGTTTTTTTTACAGTGCATATTGAGAAAAAGGAAGACACTGAACTGGACAGATCTAAGGTATGGACAAGGTAATTTCACCACTTGGAATCAAAACAAACAAGGTAAGAGTTTTTATGCATATAAAAAAAGAGACATTTTGTAACATTATTTTTGAGAATGGGCAGATAATTGAAAAGTTCTTAGAAGAATATGAGAAGAATAAAAACAGTATGCCATGGAATTTGTATGTCACTGAAACTTTTTATAAAGAGACTAAGAAAAAGATTAACATACAATTTAGAACTGAAGTAGAAAAGGAGACTTTAGAATGACATTTACTTTGTCTAAAGTGTATGGTAATAGAGGTCTGTAGACCACAGCGTGAGATTGTAATGTGATTTTGAAAATTGAAAATGAAAGTATTGTGCATATATGAAGTACTATAAATGCAGAGGTATGGTGAGATATTGGCAACAGACTGAAATATGTTTTTTATGTGGTAAAATGTTCATTTATTTAAACAATTGTGATAAAAGGAGATGTTTTTCATGTAGGAAATAGGACATCATTCAAGGAATTGTAAAATAAGATGTTATAAATGTAATAAAAAGGGACATTTGGAAGAGGAATGTGAAGAAAGGAAAAGAGATGGAAAAAGAAACTGAGGAAGTAATAACAGAGCATGATCAAAAAGGTAAAGAGGGGCAAAAAGAATAAGAAATGGTGGAAACACAAATAAAAATAATGAATAGAGAACAAGTAGGGCCAAAAAGTTAGTATGCAGGAAGAACTTAATACAGATAAAATTGAAGAAGAAGAATCAGGTTTGAGCAATAGGTTGTTTGTGTCTTTTGGCTTTTCCTGGTTAGGGGTCGCCACAGCGGAACTCCGGTCCGCTAATGATTGGCAGTTGATTTTTACGCACCGGCTTGCCAGGCCTGACACACAACCTTCAACGAAAGTATGCCCATTCACGCATGTCTCCACGCAGAAGACACTCTAGCTGAGAATCGAACCAGACAGCGTCTTACTGTGAGGCGGCAACGCTACCACAGCACCACCACCGCGGGTTAGGTTTGAGCAATAGTGATGTGATGATGTTAAATGAAATATAGTTAAGCAAGAAAGAAATTATATTGGAAAAAGAGTGTGGGAGAGTAAAAGAAAAACTACAGAGGGATTTTAAAAAAGAAAAAAGGGGAAAGGATTATTACTTTGAGGTAGAAACTCTTGTAAAATCTTAGCGCTCAATGTTAACAGTTTAAAGAAGTCAGAGAGATAATTGGGATTCTGGAATGGTGTAAAATGCAAGATAGCAATATCATAATTTTAGAAGATATTAGATTTTTATCTCAAGAAGAAAGATATCAAACAGAAGTGTGATGGGGAAAGAATATAATTTGGAATTTTGGAAGAGAGACATGTTCAGGGCACTCATTGTATTTAAAGATACGATAAAAGTTTTAGATGTCATGCTTGTTATAATGGGTAGAACTACAATTATTGATTTAAGATGGATGAATCATATTATTAGAATTATTGCAATTTGCACATATGTAACGAGAGAGAAGAAATATTTAGAAAGATTATTCATTATGTTGTAGTTAACATGGAAATTATTGTTGCAGGGAATTTTAACTGCAATTTAAAACAGAATAAAAAGAAAGCATATGATGTAAACTGGCGTGGGACATTATAAAATATGGACAGTTAAGAATCTGGAATTCAAAGCCATGGGCATATAGGAGAGGAGAAAAGAGGACTGAAATAGATTATTTTTGTCAGAAAGTTTATTAATAGTAAAACAAGGTGTCTTGATTACAATAAGGTATAAAAAGGGTGAATCAGATGAAATGGAATATCGTAGGGAGAGAAGATAAAATTATGGCATGATCATGTAGAGGTGAGATAGTTCTACAGGGATTGGTTAGAGTGGTAGTTGAGTTAAAATATAAAAAAGTGTTGTGTAATATAGGGGAAAGAAAAAAATAAATATGGAAAAATATAAGAAGTTAGTTTGGAGAGGAATAATGAAATTGTCTTTAAAGAACAGGAATTATATCAATTGAATAAGAAAAGAATAGAACATTTGCTGTATAAACAAAGATATTTTCTTCAAAGAAAAATGAAGAGAAATTGCACCATATTTAAGTAAGATAATTAAAGAGAATAATAGTGTTTATGAGAGAAACGAAGGATTCAGCAGGTATAAGCTATAATGCACACAAATTTATGGAAATAGTAAAAGAGTACATTAACACATTATTTAAAGGGCAGAGAATAAAGACATGTAATGAATGGAAGGTATGTACATTATCTGATAAAGACAATAAAAATATAATAGAAGAGTTAGAACAATTTGTGACAGCAGTGAATTTAGATTCTGCTGCAGGACCAGATGGAATAGAATACAGAATGTGTAAAAATATGATTTTAGATTCAAAAAAATAAAAATGGTTTGTAAGAGTTTTAAATGAATGTCTGGATAAAGATTTAATGTATAAATAATTGTTTAGAGGTGTTGTAAGATTATATGGAAACAAGGAGATAAACATGAATTACAGAATTGGTGGCCAGTTGTGTTAAATAATACAGACTTTAAACTTTTTATGAAATTTTACAAAAATGGATGGAAGAGAAAGTAGGTAAAGTTGTAAATTAATATATGTATATATATATATATATATATATATATATATATATATATATATATATATATATATATATATATATAGTACAAATGGAAAAAGGGCTCAAGATTTGTTATTTATAATTAGGTAACATGCAGAGGATATAGTGTATATATAAATGTCCAGGCTTAATTAATGGTAGGGATTTAAGTAAAGCATTGGATTTAATTCACCATTCTGTACTATGGGATATATTTGAAATGTATAATATAAGTAAAAAGATAAAAAATGTTTGTGTTACAGCATATAGGCATAATATAGTTAAGGCAATAGTAAACAGGTGGTTAAATGAAGATATACAGATTGAGAAAGGTATTAGACAAAGTTGTCCATTGAGTGGTACATTATTTGTATTAGTAATGAATGCAATATCTGCACACATGAATAGAGAGATGGAATTGATGAGTTATATTTCCAATGAAGGGATAAAATGCCCATTTTGTTAATATATGCAGATATTGTTGCAAAAGTATGAGTATATTGTAAAACAGTTACAGGAGAGTATTCAACTAATAGAATTTTTGATAATTAAAGAAAAAAGTCAAGGATTAGGTTTTGACGTGATGACTGGAGGAATTAAATTTAATATGACAAAAATCAAAATTCTTTGAATTAGTTTTGGAAATCAAGAAAGTATAGAAATGATATGGAAATAAAAAGTAGGGGGAATGAAATGCATGTGTTTTGGAAGTCTTTTAGACTTTCATTTAATAAAAATATATTTAATTAATTGTATGTTGCTATCACGAATTGTGTATTTAGCAGGTGTTTTCAGTATTCCTTTGGAAATGGAAAAATAAATGTATAATATAATTTTCCCTTTATTTGGGGGTCTATATTAAATCCGGTTAAAATGATAGTTTTGTATGTGAGTAAGGAAAAAGGAGGCTTGGAGCTAATAAATACAATAGTTTATATAATATTGTTAAATTTATATAGAGTAATGAAATGTTTAAAGGACAGTGAGGCCTCTTTGTTAATACACATATTAAGCTTAAAGTATAAAATGGAATGGGTAATCTTTTTTAATTCAAAAAAGGAGAGTTTGTTGCAATAAAGATAAGGAGAATTATCAAGATAAGCTTATTCTTTGGAAGATAAATGTAAAGGAAGTTGAAAATAGGTGAAACGAATGGTATAATAATATCATGGAAAAGTTTTTTTTTTCAAATATATCCATGGAAGGAGTTAAAGAAAAAAAAAGCACTATAAATGCAAGTGTAGAAAGATTTAAGGATGTGATAGAATGCCAAGATTTTTTATGGAGATTGAGTATTTAAAAATTGCCAGTAAAGGTGAATATGCTTTATAAAAACAAAAAAAGAAAGAATTTGTTTGTATTGTGCCAACTTTGAAACTAGTGAACATGTTGTTTTTAGGATGTAAAAGAGTTAAAATGTTATGGGAAAAGATTTTGGATAAGAATTATGTGGAAGGATTCAAAGAAGTTAATAATTTAAATATGGACATGATTCAATTTGGGTATTACAGAAATAAAAGTAAACAATATATAGAAATAATTGATAAGGTAATGTTTTGTATTTTATGGATAATTTGGAACCAGAGAGTGAAGGAAATTATGTTCAATAAAAAATGGGATTTGGTAATGATGTTAAAAGTAAGATTTTGGTTGTGGATGTTGGAGTGAGGGCAAGAGAAACAAAAAAATGATTATATGTATGCTGAAGAGATTGTCAACTGTGATGTGCATATTGCTTATAGTAAATATAGTATATAATGTAGATAAAATGTAAATAAGTATGATTATTTTATTAAAGGACTCCTACTTTTTTGATAGGTGCTGTGGGATATTTTGCATCTACTTAAGCTGCTACCACCAACTCAAACAGATGAGGCCTCAGTTTAATGTCTCATCCAAAGAACGGAACACTCAGGAGTGCAGCAACTTTATGTTGCACTGAAGTGTCAGCATGCATTCTACCTTGTGTGGGAATTGATTCAACAGCCTGCTGCACCAAAGGCATGTATTTTATCTGTTATTCCATTGACACTGATCACACTTATCTTTGCACTCGTTTTCAAAGTGTCACAAATCTCTCTATTGGGTGAGAGATTTATTACAAAAGTTGGGGTTCCATGAGTACATTCTTTCTTGACTCCTTCTCAGAGGATTGTTTTTCTGGGATATCAACTAAAACCACAGTTCAAAGAGCTTTTCTTCTACAGGAAAAATAGATATATATTTAGATCTATTTCTAGGGTTTTCCACTCAAACTTTGGTAACTGCAAGAGAATAAAAATGATCAGGGATTTTGGGTCTCATGACTTATATGTTTCTCATGGTATCCCTGGCAAGACCCCACATGAGAAAAATACAGTGGTATCTGAAGTATCTTTAGTCCCAGCACCAACACCCCTTGTCTTTTCAGATCCCAGTGCTGGGGTTTGACGAAGAGAAGTCACTTGGTGGAGACAAACGATATCCCTAAATCCAGGTCTCCCCTTTTCCCTCTCTATTTCAAAACAGACAATCTCCACAGATGCCCTGGATTTTTTTAGGGAGCACTTTCAGGAGGGATAAAAATGCAAGGTGCGTGGGACACATAGGGCAGATGCAAGCACATAAATATAAAAGAGAGGTTTGCCCTGATCAAGGCACTCAACTGTCTAAATCATCTTTGGTCCCCAACAGTTCTTCAAGTTATTATTGATCAACAAGCAACAGGGAAGCAGGTCATACCCCCTCTACAGACTAGCCATGTTAGCTTGGGATATAGCTTCTCAGCACGATCTCATTCTGCAGGCATCCCACATTCCATCAGCCAAAATTGTGTGGCAGACAAGCTGAGCAGGGTAAGGGCAGTCCCTCATGAATGGAAAGTAGATCGAGTCTTCTAAGATTTAAGCCATCTTTGTGGAGTTCCTCAAGTAGACCTATTTGCCTCCTCTCTGAATAATCAACTGGCAAGATTCTGCTCTAGGACTCCATGTAGGAAGGCCTGGAAGACAGATGCCTTTTCTTTTCCTTGGACAGGAATGTTTCTGTATAGTTTTCAACCCTTTCCACCAATATCCAGAGTACTTCTGAAGATGCAGAACAAATCCCCCAAGGTCATTGTGGTGAAACACTTTTGGCCCAGGCAACTGTGGTTCTCCCATCTTTTGAAACGGCCAGGGACAGTTACCACAAGCTTCCTCACAGATTGGATCTACTGAGTGAAAATTTGGGGTGTTTGATACATCCCTATTACAATCAATATCATTTGACTGCCTGGATGATAGGGTCTTAATTTGGTTTAGGCATCTGTTTTCTAAAGACACGCAGCAGGTACTAATGGAGGCAGGAAAGCTACTACTAGAAAAATCATATATTAGCAAATGGAAAAGATTTTCTAGTTGGTGCAAACAACATAACCAGCACCCATACAGGGCTAGTTGTTCTCTGGTTTTACAATATTTGTGAGAGTTACTGTCCAATGCCCTTTCTTACTCCTTTATCAAGGTTCATTTATCAGCAATTTTAGCATGTCTACCCATGGATCCTCCTCTTTCAATGCATTCTCATGTCAAAATGTTTTTGAAACTTATTTTGCATAAGAGGCTTCCAAGAAAACTGGTGGCCCTTCCTTCAGATCTTAATTTTGTGTTAAAGAAGCTAACACTTGCTCCATTTGAACTAACTAATGGAGGTGACTTGAGGTTCTTGGCATGGAAAACAGTTTTAATGATTGCTCTGGCCTCTGCAAAAAAGCTATCAGTGTTGCAAGCTCATATGATGACAACAGTACCTCATTTTCCACAAGGGCAGAGTTTTTTTGAGAACTTGTGTTTTTTGTATGCCTAAAGTCGTATCTGAGTTTACCTTAAGCCAAACTATCCATCTACCTGTTTTCTTTCCTGACCATAAAAAGGAGGGAGAAAGGATGCTCCATACATTGCATGCCCACAGACAACTCTGGTACTATCTTGATAGAAATACATTTTTTCATATTTTCAAATCAGTTAATTTCTTTTGAAGCTATGAAGAAGAAACAACTTGTGTCTGAATAGACCATTTCAAATGGTTGTTTAAAACTATTACTAAAAAGATATGTCTTACCATAACTTGACATCTGTGTTGTCTTCCTTCATTCCTCCTCACAATAGAGTCTCGGATCCGACCTTCGGATCTGCCTCGGCCACATTTCACAGACTTGGATCCATCTCTGTCCAGCTCCTTCCTCTTACCCATAATTTCCTGCATACACCCAAATACCTCAGATCGATTTTGCTGATTTCATACATTCATCACTATATAGCAAGGAATGGCAGAAGAGGCTCAGGTATGGGACATAGGAGTCCCTTCATAATCTAGGTTCCTGTAGAAGAAAAGAGACAGAGGGATGGTTGGGTGGGAAAGAGAGGAATGAAGGAAGACAACACAGATGCCAAGTTATGATAAGACATAACCTTTTAATCTGATGTTGTCTTCATTCCTCCTCACAATAGGATCAGCGTCCCCAGATACATAGATCCCAGGTGGCCCTCATGGAAGGATATGCCTTAGCACCATTGAACCAAAGAAGGCCCTGCTCCTGGATATATGTAGTGTGATACAAAGGTGTGACTGTTAGACCATGTTGCTGCTGCACAAATATCAACAATGGAAGTTCTAGAATAGAAAGACAAAGAAGTAGCAAACCTGTGGTGGAATGTGCCCTGGGGGTTTAGGTAATTCCAATCCTTTGGATGAGTAAATGTATGAAATGCAACGAGATATCCATTTTACCAAGGTAGTTTTAGACACCGCTTGTCCAAGTCTATTAGATGAGAAAGCTACAAAGAGGTGATTAGACTTCCTGTGTTGTTTGGTCCTGTGCAGGTAAAAACAGAGTTTTCTATGAATGTCTAGAAGATGGAGAGCATATTCCCCTTTATTAGAGAAATTTGGAAAGAACACTGGTAATTGGAGGGATTGATTGATATTGTTCTAGCTAGCTACTTTGAGCATAAAAGGACCAGGCACAGTGGTGCAGCGGTACCATTGTTGCCTCACAGCAAGAGGTTCTCCGGTTCATTTCCCGGCAGGAGTGCCTTCTGTGTGGAGTCTGCATGTTCTCCCTGCGCTCGTGTGAGTTTCCTCCGAGTGCTCCGGTTTCCTCCCACGTTACAAAGACATGCGTCTGGAGCGTTTCTCCCCGGGCCTCCACTGAGAACTGGCTTCTTTCCAAGTCAGACTTTCCAGGTAAACAAATGTTAAATAAATAAATAAAAAGGAGGACTGGTGCATAAGGACACCCTGTCTTTATGAAAAAATATGTAAGGATGCTCGGAGAATAAGGCTTGTAGTTCAGAAATTCTCTTAGCGGAAGTTATAGCCACCAGAAGGACTGTCTTCCATGAAAGAAATTTCATGTCGCAACTTGCTTCTGGTTTGAAGGGTCCCTGGTTCAAAGCCTGCAACACAAGAGTGAGGTCCCAAGGAGGTGATGGATCCTTGATTGGAGGCCTTAATAAGAAAACACCTTTCATGAAAGATTTTCATAGCCTAAAGGTGAACAGGGAACGGGATTAACTTGCATCATGAAAATTGGAAATAGCAGCTAAATTGAGGTTGATAGTTGAGAAGCTAACACCTTCCTCAAAAAGAATACTAAGAAATAACAAAATGTCTGAAACTGGTGCTGAAGAGGGATCAGTGTTTCTGCTCATGGCTCAAATAACAAATCTGTTTCACTTACTGGTTGTAGACATTTTTGTTGTAAACCTTTTGCGAGGCTAGAAGAATTTTTTGGACTGGTGACTTAAGCCTGGACTGTCTCACTAGGGTTGGAAATGGAGAAACCAAGCAGTCAAATTGTGGGCCTGAAAATTCAGATGCTGCATCCCTGACAAATGAAAAAGGAGGTCCTGACTTGGCTCCAGTATCCAAGGAGGATATTTCAGATGAGACCATAGGAAGGGGAACCACACCTGATGAGGCCAGAAGGGGGCAATGAGAATGACTGAGGTCTTTAACCTGCTTGTCTTCTGAAGGAACTTTGGGATGAGCAGAAGAGGAGGGTAAGCATACTGGAGACCCAAAGGCCAACTGGGGACTAGAGCATCCCTGGGGATTCCCCCGGAGGAGAGTCAGAGTGAAGAACTTGCTGCATTGATTGTTGAGGAGAGAGGCAAAGAGGTCACAGCAAGGTTGACCCCAAGAGTTGAAGATCATGTCCTCCACTGATTGACTGAAGGACCACTTGTGCAGAACCAGGTGCAATCTGCTGAGTCCGTCCGCTAAATCATCGGTTTTCTCTAGGATATTCATTGCAACTAGAAGGCGGTCTGAAGATATCGCCCACTCCCACACCTTCATGGCCTCATTGCACAAGAGGTAAGAATGGGTTCCTCCTTGTTTGTTGATGTACCAGACAATAGACATGTTTTCAGTGTGTACTGCAATAGTCACCAAAGGGAGAATGACCAGAAAGGCTTGCAACGTTAGAAGGACTGCACTCATCTCTAGCACAGTGATATGCAACCTGGTCTGAGTAGGGGACTATGTGCCTTGGACCATCTTCCTATTGTAATGCCCCCCCACCTGAACTTAGAAGCGGCCATGGTCACGGTGGCTATAGGTGGCTGTTCAAGAATGGCCTGCCTAGAACGAGGTTGTCTGACTGTATCCACCAACTGATGTGACGTTTCCAAATGGGAGTCAACCTGATGTGAAGGGACAACGGCTTTAAGAGGATTGACTATTGCATCACTAACGTCCACTGGAGGGCCCACATGAAAAATATGGCTAGTGGAACTAACGCAATAACTGCTGACGTGGATCCTAGGACCAATTGAGCCAGGGGGGCCTGTTGGGCTAACAATTCCTGTACCTGATTTCTCAGAGTGGCTACTCTGTGTAAAGGAAGATAAGCTATCTGATCCCTTGTGTTGAGCTGCGTACCTATAAATGCCAGGTTCTGTACTAGAGCCAGGTTGGATTTGCTCATGTTTATGGTGATTTCCAGAAAGAGAGAGAACTGAATTAAGTAATCCCTGGTTTGGATTAGCTGATGCCTCATGGGAGCAATCAGGAGTGAATCATCTAAGTATGGAAACACCTGGAATCCCCTGAGCCTCAAGTGAGTTGCTACCACTGCCATGCATTTGGTAAATGCCCAGGGGGCTGTGGTGAGCCCAAAGGGCAGTGCTCTGAATTGGTAATGATTGTCTCCCAGCTGGAAACGGAGATATTTCTTGGACTGCATGTCTATTTTGATGTGATAGTATGCATCCTTGAGATCTGTCGAGTACATCCAGTCGTCCTTGTGCAGCACTGGCAGAATGGACTGAACTATAAGCATTCATAACCTCAAATTGTTTATGTATTTGTTCAATTTGCTTAGCTACAGGATGGGTCTTAGGTCCCATCTTTTTTGACACCAAAAAGAAGTGGGAGTAGGTTTCAAATCCTCTTTGTTTGGTTGGGACCTCTTGGAGGACTCTCTTTAGCAACAGTTGTTGGATTTCCTGTGCTGCCTGCTCCCTTTGCTGGGTGGCATGTTGGTAAGGCTTTTGGAGTTTGGGGGAGAAGAGAAAAGGAATGTAATAACCTCTGGATATTATGCTTCGCACCCAATGGTTTTGAGTCAACTGGGTCCAGGCTTTTGGGTGCAAAGCTAGTCGGCCCCCAACTGCTTCCAGAGATGGACAGTTGGGCACTGCTTTAGGAGCACTGGTGGGACTTATTGGGAAAGGATTCCTTAAAGCCCTGGTTCTGCGGAACCCCTCTGCTTTTAGAGCAGCGTCTACCATCAAACCCTCCCCCTCTGCTTCTAAAAAGAATTTCCCGAGCAGATCGGGAACCTCGTCAGAACCCTCAGATCTTGAGGTGTTGGATCCGACATAGGAGCCAACGAAGGTGGAGGAGAGATGGTAATAACATCCCCTGGATCCAAAGGAGCTGTTGGATCCAAAGGAGTGGCAATTTCTTCGGGTCCGAAGAAGTCGGATCTGAAGATTTCTTCAGCTTCTTAGCCTCAAGAGAGTCCCTCGGGGAAGCAGGGAGAGACCTCTTTTTAGCCCGTTTTTTGTCAGCCAGAGAGGAAGAAGACAAAACCAAAGAAGGGGTCTGAACTTCTGGAGCCAAGGAGGGAAGAAGGCCCCTAAGTATCAATTTGTTTCTCTGGTCACCTTACGCATGCAGAGTAAGTGCAGCACAAATAGTACAATCCACATTTAAATGATCAGCACCCAAGCAATGCAAGCACTCCTTGTGGGCGTCCTGGTTTGGGATTTTATGCCCACAAGAAGTGCAGTGCTTGAAACCAGGCGATGGCTTGTCATCCATGATCAAAAGCCTGCCAAAAACAAACTGTCAAACCTATCTCATGAATAGAAGCAAGGTACTGCTGCAGAACTAACTGCAAAAAAAAAAAAAAAAAAACAGGTAAGATTTAAGTCTAAAAGTTTTAAGTTTTAAATGTTAAAGTTTTAAGATCTAGAGAAAGCTACAACTAGTCAATTTTTTTTTACAGGAAAGCTTAATACAACACACACACACACACACACACACACACACTAGAATGCAATTTAAGTAGAAATTAGCAAAAAAAAAAAATCCCAAAGAAAATATCCCACAGCTTGAAAGCACGAGATCCGCATCCGGACATTAAAGCGGCAAACGAGATCTGAGGTATTTGGGTGGATGCAGGACATTATGGGTAAGAGTCTGTACATCTGCACAGCAAACCGTCTGTCTGAACTCCTTCAGAAAACCCAGACAACCTTCTCCAGTACCGAAACTTTGATGCTAAGCAACCATCTCGCTCTCAGTGCTAACAAAACAAAAATCATGATATTCTCTCCTTCGAGAAATTTCACCATAGACAAAGCTCCTTTAAAATAAAATGCCACAGTAACACTCTAATCGATATTGTACCTAACACCAAACTACTCGGAGTCACCATTGATGAACATTTAAAATTTGATATCCACATCCAAAATAATATCAAAAAACCCCATCAAAAATTAGGTCTGCTGTATAGACAAAATCACTATCTAACCTCTTCTATCAGATGTACTCTAGCCTCCTCCTACCTGCTCCCCTCTCTTATCTATGATGCCCCTCTACTTACTCATCTCCATCTTAGCATAAAAAACAAACTGGAAGCCTGCTATAACAAAGTCTGTAAATTTGCTACAAGGTCCAAATACTCCACCCATCACTGCCATTCCCTCCACTGGCTTGAACTTCCTAATTACCTGAAATTCATACAACTCACCACTACTCACAAACTCATATTCCAACTCTCCATCTGCCCCTCTCTTTCATCTGTCTTAACCCCTTACCTCCCCAGTTATACTGTTAGATCCGAAAACCAAAACCTCCTTAAAATCTATAAACTGCTTCGCCCTCCTGGCCAATTACTTTTATCACACTCCTTAGCTAAACTATGGAATTTTCTCCCCCCTTCCCTCCACTGTACTCACAACCACTCTAATTTCAAATCTCTCCTCCATTCTTATCTTACCTCAAACTGGGACTGTTCCTGTTCCCTTCTCACCTAAATTACACTGTCATCTCTTTCAAACCTCCCTTTAATGTCATGTACTATCACCTCTGATCACTAACATTATTGTTAGAACAAACACTAAACTTGTTTAAACACTTTGTCTTGCACTTTTAATTGTATTATCTGTATTACTTTTGACTTCATCTTTATTTTAACATTTGTATTCTTTAAACGTATACTCCCTGATTTTGTATTTGTATTTTAAATTCAAGATTTATGCCTTTGTATACTGTATATTCCATATTTTACTTATGTTATATTATGTTAATTGTTTTTGGAGCTTTTTTCCATAGGCCTCCACTGAAAATGGGCTCTGCATGGCCCAGTGGACTTCCCCAGTCATCAAACTGGAAATAAATAAAGAGGGAGGAGCTTGAAAGTCGGATCCAAGTCTGTCAAATGTGGTCGAAACCGATTGAAAGGTCGGATCCAAGACCCTATCATGAGGAGGAATGAAGAAGACAACATCAGAGCTTTTGTTATACTTACAGCAAGAAAACTATACCAAGCAGGGTAAAGACCCACTGTACCAGGGCCTGGGTTTCATCTTTGGCTCTTTGGAAAGGGTTTGAATCTGAAAGTATTGTAAAAGCAGCAACTTGATCACTGTGCATACTTCTACAAAGCACTACAAGCTTACTTCCTTCTCTAGGTCTAGATCTGGCCTTGTTCGGCAAGAGCTCCTGGACTTTTCTCCTTCCACCTCCCAAAATTGTAAGCTGTAGTAATCTACCCACATGGCTTAGGCTTCTGCGTCAGTGATCAATATGAAGAACATAGTACAGTTCTGTTAGTAAACTTGCTATAACAGTAGATGCTTGAATGATCACTGCTGCAGTAGCCGCTCCCTCTCTCCCTCCATCCCTTTTGTTTCTTGGTGTGATGTTTATACCAGTGTGTGGTCATTTATTTTTTGTTCTTCCTAGCATTGTTCTTTCAGGGCTCGGCCTCCCTCTCTTGTAAGTGGGAAATCTCTGAAAGACTTGGTGCCCAAATTTGTCTTTTAGTCAGCTTAGCTCAAACTGCTAAATAGTTTGCGCACATGGAAGGTGCCCTGAAGCTTTGGAAGCTGGCCGGGTGTTCTATCCTTGGCAGGATATAACACAGAGAGAGAGAAGGCAGTGATTATTTGAACATCTACTTTTATGGTAAGTTTATTTACACAACTGTACTTTCTGACTTTTTTTTTCCTGTAGGTATCCAGCCTGACTTGTTCACAGTAACTGGATTATTGTAGTTAGTTTTTGTATGTGTATCTGTATGTAATTGTATTTGCCTGTCTGATCCAGATTATGGCTGGAAAGTGTCTTTGGGCCAGCCCCCTTACCCAGTTAACACATGTTAAATAAATAAATCAGTAAAGGTTATAAATTAGCTGTTGAATAACCTGCTACAAGTAAAAAGTACTTTAAATGTTGAGCTCTGAGCTTTCCTCAGTCTTGCATACTTTTGTACAATGTAATTTTTGTCATTGTGATTGATTTTTTTCTAAAATTTCTGTTGTTCTTGTGGCCATGTTTTGAGGGCACCCCTCTGGACAGCCCTGGTGTTAACCTAATGATCTGATGACCTGTAGCATTTCTTTTCGAACTTGTGTGAAGTTTTGACTTAAGTCCTAGCAGTATTACTGAACTTGATTAGCTATAGGGCAGTGCTGCATATTTTCATCTGTAGTGCTTTAAAAAGAATCAATTTGTGAACAAACACTATATTTTACTGTATGCTGTACTGGCTCTTCTTAACATAAATAAGCCTTAACTACTTCCTTACCTTTTTTATCTACTGCCCACTTATTATTCTTTGAAAACTAAATTCATAATTAGTGATTGCTGTTGACTATATCAGGCTATTTACTTTGTATAATCCAGTTTTGCTAATTCTTTCTTTCCTCTGGATCATTATTTTACTTCTAAAGATGTTTATTTTGTAGCTTCGATGTAGCAGATTGTTAGATGTGGCCCAGTGAAGACGGCAAGATCAAAACCTCAGTGCTGGCATATAGTTTTGTCAGAATTTGTAGATCTATTTTTGTAGAGGATCTGGTCTTACTGATTGCTAAGCCATTTTTATTAACTATTTATAAATTCCCAAACATACAATAAAAGTAATCTTGTTCCTAGGCAATGAATAAACTAGTTTTGTGGCCTGTATATGTAGCTTTCTTTTGTAACTTGTGAGTTCCTGAATTTGTCAAATCTAACACACTGTTTTTATTTACAGACATGTCTGCATGTTGCTGCTGGTCAAGAGTCATTCCAAGTGCCCTCAGAAACAGAGAACACTAGCATGGATCCTGAGGAGAGGTGGCACCAGAGAGCACAGAGACTAAAGGTTAAATAATTTAAGATATAATGATAATGAGTAAAAAAAAAAAAAAAGTCATGAGGAATAGTACATCTCTATACCAGCGCAGATGTTGCTGCAATTAATATCACTGTTGGCCCATTTTTCATGTCAAAAAGAAACAGAAAACTAAACAAATCTTCTACTCCTCAAATTTCTTTGGACAGAGGTAATTTACTGGGTCCGGCTCAGGGTTTAATTCAGGCTATTGGTCTTTCTTATGAACTAGTTTTTGGTAAAAGAAAGATTGATGCATCTTTTCCTGGAGAGATTCAAGATTCTGAATCTAGACAGTAAGATAAAGGGACAGATACAGGAGTTTCTCCTCAGATTTCTGATTCACACTCAGAGGAGAGCTCAGTTTCTGATTCTCACTGTGATTCTCACTGTGGAGATTTCCCTTTCTCTGAGAATATCTACAGAATATGCCAGTGTTTTCAGTTTCTCAGTCCCTTACTAATACTGCAATGTGTTACAGAAGGAATTTCTAGAACTTTCACCAATTCCTCCTGTTCTGTCAGCTTTGGAGGATGTGTGCTTTTCTTCCTGCAATTTCCTGATAGTCGGCCAGCTGCCCCTAAACAGGCAGATAACATGCGTATAAAGTTTGTCATTCTTTTAAGTTTTTATATATTCTCCCCAAATCTGACCCAGCAGCTATAGCTTTAGTTTATCCTACTGCTGCTAAACATTTTGTTAATTCCAGTCCTACTTTTTCTGGTAAGGATGGGAAGATTATTGATTAATATGGGAAAAAGTGTATGTTTCTGCCACTTTAATCTTCAGAATTTTGAACTGTCAGGTTCATATGATAGTTTGTTCTGACTAATTTGACACTATGAGGAATGTTTTGTCTGCACTTCCTTAATATGAAGACAAATCTGCTTTAAATAATTTAGTTTATTGTATTTTATAAATCACTACTCATTGTTTACAGTGTTCGTGTATGACTCAGTAGCTACTTCTTCCAGGACTGTGGCCATTGGTACTGTTTTGAGGAGGTTTGCCTAGCAGCATTCTCAGAAACTCCCAGATGAAGTTAAAAATGAGATTCTAAATTTTCCTTTGGATAGATAATTAGTTTTTGGCCTCTCTGCACCAGAGGTGATCAAAAAGTACGATGAAAGGGATAAGTTGATACAAACTATCTCTAAGATTCTTCCTTTTCCAGATTTTTAAGGGATTCTCTAACATCTCATACAGTTTTGGCAAAAAAACAAAATAAACAGTCTTAACAAAATACAGGTAAACAAATGTTTAAGTGGAAATGGCAAGGGGGTTCTGAAACAATTTCTATAATTTCCTAAAACCAAGGACAGTCTAAGAAGTCAGAATGACTATTTAAGGGACCAAGTCCCTCCCTCCCACCCTGGCAGTCCCTTTTCCCTTCCAGAAAGTCTGAATCTCGACTTTTCTCTTTTGCAACAGATAGTTTCAGACAGTTAGGGTCTGAAATCATTCATAAAGGTTACAGATGACAGTTAAAGGAAATTCCTCCTCTCCAGAGGGAAATCCCTCATCCACCATACCAGTCTCATTTATTTCTCTGTCCTTCATAACATGCTATCCTAGGGAGTGATAGAACCAGTTCCTCCTTCCCAGGTGGTAAAAGTTTTTTTTTTCCAAGGATGTTTTTAGTGCCAAAGAAAGAAAATGCTTGAAGGCCAGTTCTGTATCTTTCTTTTCTAAATCTGTTTGTTTTAGTGCATAAATTCAAAATGATGTCACTTCAGAACCTGTCACCTCTTCTTCTTCATTCATCTTTTCTTATAAAATTAGATTTAAAAGATGTTTATCTTCACATCCCTATTCATTCAGACTTCAGGAGTTTCTTAAGGTTCTTTGCATCTGGATCACATTATCAGTTCTCTGCCTTACCCTTTGGACTATCCATTACATTAAGAGTGTTCACAAAGTGTCTACCTCCAGTTATAGCTTATTGTAGGCTGCAGGGTATCCACACTTTTCCATATTTAGACAGCTTGCTTATATTTACAGATTATTTTTCAAAGTGTCAGGAATCTGTCTCTGGGTGTGAGATCTCTTACACAAGTTGGGATTCTAAGAGAGCATTCAAAAGGCTTTTTGACTCCTTCACACAGGATTGTGTTCTTGGGGTGTCAGCTAAACACCTCTGTTCAAATAACTTTTCTTCCACAGGTTAAAATAAGCCTTTATCTAGATGTATTTCTAAGGTTTTCCACTCAGATTTCCATCACTGTGAGGGAATACCTCAGGATTTTGAGTCTCATGGCATTTATGATTCTCATGATACCTCTGTCAAGACTCCACATGAGAAAGATAGAATGGTACCTCACAAGACATCTACAACAACTGGAAAGGCCACAGAAATACCTCACAAAGAGGATTACCGGTCTCAAACAGACCATCTCAAAAAACTCCAGCTTTACTCCGTCGCATATCGCCTACTCAGAGGTGATCTCTGCCTAACATACAAAGCCATGTCAAACCCAGAACTGCTGGGAAAGAAATCCCAATCCCTCCGAGCTACACGCTCTAGGGACCTAAACCTTGTCACCACAATAAACAGAACATGCCAGAGGGATAGATTCCTGTCCCAGAAACTTCCCATACTCTGGAATAAACTACCTATCTATATCAAACAAAGCTCCTCATTAGCACTCTTCAAGAACAATCTTGATGATTGGATGGGAAATAGGAAATTCACCCAGGGGATCACCTCTGTGGCTCTGCTCGACAGTGGCACAAGAAAATAATTTTCTTGGGTGGCAAAAGCCAGGGTACCTTTTTGGCTGGGCTTGTATAGGTCCCAGGGCCGATAGCCTAGTGCCTACCTATGAACCTATGGTATCTGAAGTCTCTTTGGCCCTAGCACCAACATCCCCTGTCCTTTCAAATTCCAGTGCTGAGGGTTGTCAGGAAGGAAATCACTTTGTTGGAGACAGCAAATATCCTTCAATCCTGGTCTCTCCTTCCTCCCTGTTCCAAATCAGTCTGTCACCACAGACGCCTTGGACTTTGCTTGAGGAGCATTTTCAGGAGGGATATTGGTGCAGGGTGTGTGGAACACAAATGACAGAGGCAAGCAAATAAATATAAAAGAGATGCTAGCATGGATCAAAGCACTCAACTCTGTGAATCATCTTTGGTCCTTGGGACCTGTTCAAGTTATTACAGACAAAACCAGAGTCATGTGATACATCAACAAGCAAAGGGGAACTCCTTTGCAGTTAACCATGTTATCTTGGGATACAGCTTCACAGCACATTCTCACTTTACAGGCATCTTACTTTCCTTCAGAACAAAATGGTGTGGCAGACAAACTGAGAAGGACAAGAACAGACCCCCACAAATGGAAATTAGATCAGTGTCTTCCACAGTTTAGTCAATCTTTGAGGAGTTCTTCAAGTAGACCTATTTGCCTTCTGTCTGAACAGTTCGGTCAGCTGGAAAGATTTTGCTCCAGGACTCCATGCAGGAATGCCTAGAAGACAGATTTTTTTCCCTGGACAGGAATGTTCCTGTATGCATTTCCACCCTTTCCACTGATATTCATGGTACTTCTTATGATTTAGAAGGAATCCCCCAAGATCATTCTGGTGACTGCCTTCTCACCCAAATAACAGTAGTTCTCCCTTCTTTTGAAAATGCTCAGGGACAATTCTCAAGCTTCCTCACATAATGGATCTACTCACACAAGATCAGGGGCGTTTGATACAGCCCGACCCCAATCAATTTAATTTGACTGCCTGGATGATAGGGTCTTAATTCGCTTTAGGCACCTATTTACTGAGAAAGTACAGCAGGTAGTAATGGAGGCAAGAAAGTGTGCTACTAGAAAATCATATATTAGCAAATGGGATAGGCTTTCTAGTGGGTGCCAGTGACATAACCAGCACCCTTTCAGGGCTAGTTGTTCTCTGGTTTTACATTTGTTTGAGTGATTATCTTATGGCCTTTCTTAGTCCTCCCTCAAGTTTCATTAATTAGCCATGCATGTCAAAATGTTTTTGAAAGGGGTTTTACATAAGAGACCTCCAAGAAAACCAGTGGCTCCTCCTTGGGATCTTAATTTTGTGTTAGAGAAGTTAACACTTGCTCCATTTGAACCAGCTTAACATCAAAAACAGTTTTACTGATTTCTCTGACCTCTGCAAGAAGGGTGTCTGGTTTGCAAGCTATTGTGATGAGTCAACCCTATCTCATTTTCCACACATAGGGACAGGGTTTCATTAAGAACTAATCCTTTTTTATGCCTAAATTAGAATCCGAGTTTAAGCCAAAGCACCCCTCTCCCTGTTTTCCTTTCTGAACCTAAAAATGAGGGAGAAAGAATACTCTGTATGTTGGATACCCACAGATAGCTCCAGTGCTATCTTGACAGAAATACATGTTTCAGATCTTTAGACTAGTTGTTCTTTTGTAAAAGTAAGAAGGGACAACCTGTATAAAAATGACTGCTTGTAAATGGCTGTTTAAAGCCTTTTGTTATACTCACCACAGCTTAGCTATTCCAGGCAGGGCCAAAGCCCACTCTACCAAGGCCTTGGCTTCCTCTATGACTTTTTGGAAAGGATTGGATTCTAGAAATATTCTAGAAACTTCATCATGATTCTCTGCATATACTTTTACAGACCACTAAAAGCTTGATTACTTCTACAGGTTTAGATCAGGCTTTACTGGAACCATTCTCCAGGGGTTATTGGACTCTTCTCCTTCTACCTTCCAAATATAGTTCGCTAGGGTGAATTACCTGAATAGCTAAGACTATTGCCGCAGTGATCAATATGATGTAAGTAAACTTACCATAACACTAGATGTTCAAACTATCAATGCTGCAGTAGCCTGGCGATGTCCAAGATGGTTGCACATTGAGTAACAGCTTATTTCTAGTTCTCCCAGTGTGAAAACAGAAACTTAGCAGAGAAGACCAGTAGACTTGTATTTATGGTTAATTTCAGTAACTGGCTAGTCACTGTCTGTATGCCAAGAATAAAGAAATACAGAAGACCTACAAAAACTCAGCTACAAAAAGTGAGGAAGAAACACTGACTGGGGAGAGTTCTCCAGCTGTTCATCAAAAAGCAATGCAACCTTCAGACATGACTTCCAGTAACCTACAGGAAGATACAAGACAACTGCATACAGACCTGGTTAAAAATAAACAAAACACTGATGGAGTATATCAACACAAACAAGCTAAGTATGGAAAAAAATGGAAGAAACTTTAATCAGATATTCAGATGAGATTATAAAGCTGCAAAAATCAGAGGTCAAAATAAAAAAAGGCTGGCTGAATATGAGACTGCTCAGGAAGAGATGTTTCAAAAAATAATAGAATTAGATGACAGAGCACATAGGGAAAACCTGAGATTTTCAGCTATACCAGAGAAGCTGGAAGGAACAGACTGCATTAATGTTATGAAAGCACAAATAAGCAACTGGACTGGTATCCCACAGCAGGAGTTGTTGGTTGAAAGGACACATCGTATGTATGCTCCAAACCTGGCTATAAGAAAGCAGCCTAGGCTTTTAATATAAAGATGCAATCCTACCAACAGAAGGAGTTGATTCTGACAGAATTGTGGCAGAAGGACAAAGTACTAAAAGTGGGAGACAGCAGACTTTGTGGAGAATAATTCCTCATTGTACACCAAACAGAAGAGGAGCAAATTTATTCCACTATTCAGGGAATGCCAAGATGCAGGTGTGAGATTCAAACTGCTGTACCCAGCTGTCTTCTAGATATTATTCCCTGGAGGGACAAAATAATTTTTTGATGAAGTACATGCTAAGGAGGAAATACAAAAGTTTGTCCAACAAAAAGTGAGCTATGAAACAGAAGGAGATTCTGCCTCTTGTTCTTCTGATAATAGAGATCAGAGAAAGACTGTACCTGTGAAACCTTTCCACTGTTTCAAAAGAAAATGCTGGAGAGCAGGAAGGGAGGACAAAAGTTGATTAGAAGAATCACGAGTACATTGGAAATGAAAGAGAGACAGGATTTCAGAGATGAACAGTAATAAAACTAGGATTACAATGCAGAAATTATATTTGTAAAATATGACAGAACAAGAAAATCTTGTGGGGGACTCTAAAGCATATGCCCTACTCATTAATGTTCAGAAAAGTGCTTTGGGGAGGGCAAGAAGAGGAAAAAAGTTAACTGTAATTAATGATGTTTTTTTCTTAAATAGTACCAATTTTGTGACGTGTGTTTTCTTTACATGCTATAAAGCAAATTCTTTTTCAATTATTTTTAAGTGTGATGGGGATTGTAAACAGGTGCTGCTGTTCTTTTGTTTTTCTTTTCTTTTTACCGTCTCACTGTCTTATTGTTCAGTTTTAAGAAATGCAGACACTGCAGTGTTTAAAAAATTGGTTAAAAAGCGTGATAAAAGAGAGATTAATGTGATTTTTCTCATTCTTGCATGGAGAAATAACTGTATTAAAGACATTTGATTGATTTATTAACAAGTTTTAAGAACGAGCAAGCAAATGAAAGAAAACATTGAATATTATGAGGCTTTTGTCTAGCAAATACATGTAAGCTCAGTAACAATTCTGCAACTGGTCTTCATGTTTCCATGGAAACAGTCTGATAAAAAAAACTGGCTGACTGGTCCTCATGTCTCTATAGAGACAATCTGATAAAGAGAAACTGGCTATAGTCTGGTGGAGAGTTATTGTCTGAGGGAAAAAAGAAAAGAGAAATTGGCTAACAAATAATGTTCTCTGAAAGCATTCATGTTTTTTACCAAAATAGATAATGTTCTCTGAAAGGATTCAGGGGCTTTCCCAAGGTAGTTAATGTTTTCTGAAAGTATTCAGGGGTTTTCCAAGCTGGGAGAGCTGATAAGACAAAAACAAATCTGAAGTAGGATATTCATTTGTCTGCAACCTGTGGGTTATGGATCCGATATCGGATCCGAACCGGCATGGTTTTCCAGCTATGGATCCAAGCTCTCAGCTCCTCCCCTCACCCATAATGCCCTGCTCTACCCTCTTGACCTCAGATCTCGTTTGCCGCGCTGGTGACTGGATTTGGATACATAGCTCTCAGCTAAGTGGTTTCTATTCTTGTTAAAAAATAGAGAATTTTTGTTTTTTTCAGTGATTCTGTGTGAAAGTTTAGGTTTCCCTTTCTTAATAGTGTATTTTGAGTTTTTCTCGAGTTATATTAAGTAGTTTTATTCCCTCCCCTCGCTAGAGTGTGTGTGTAGGCCTGTGTGTCTTGTTGTTTTAAATTACTTTCTGTAGTTTTGAGTGTTTAGATTATGGCTGACCAGCCTAAATCTTTTTTTTCTAAATGCACCGAGTGTGGCAATAAGCTGTCACCGGCTGATGGCCACACTCGTGTTGTCAAGCCTGGGGTTGAACACCTCACATCTGGATGCTCCATTTGTGCAGGGTTCAACCCCAGGGCAGGAGGTCCAAGCTTGTCTTGGCGGGCCTTCTGCCGCCTGACTCGCCCGCCTCCGCCTTCGGGACTCCTGTGGACACAGTCCTGTAGCACCCCTCCTGCTCCTGGGACTCAAACTCCCGCTTCTGGAGAGGAGAGGGTTATGGTTGTAAAGACCGGAGGGAGAAGCACCACAAGCGGGCCGAGACCTCTGTTTCGGCCCCGCCAGCCAAGCGGGCTCTCCCCCCGGAGTCGGTCGGTCTCCTCCTTCTCGGATCCGGTCCCCTAGCTTTTCACCGGGTCCTGAGGAGGAGGAGACCGATCTCCGCCGAGGCTATCGAGGAGGCATTCCAGGCCTACCTCGTAGCCACCCATAGCCTTTCTGATGCTGATCTGGACCGGATGATGAGAAGGTTCATCCAGGCCCAGATGCAGATGGGAGTGGGGAGCTCAACACCCTTTTAGGCCTATTGCTCCTTCTCCGACCCGCTATCCGGGTTCGGAGCAACTGGAGCCGAGCAGCCGAGCCGGGAAGGTCGGAGCCGATAGTACTGGTACCGGACCCGACCCTGCCCTCGCGGATCCGATCTCGGAGCCTGGATCCGAGCTGATCCGGGGATCAGTGCTCCTTCGGGCGCCTCGGATCCGAAAGCGCCGCCCGATCCACTCTTCGGATCCGAGGGGAGCCGATGTCGGATCCTTTGGTCGAGGTCGGCTTTTGATGTAGTGGAGAGGGCTCTGTTGAGGGTCTCCGGACCCCCCTCTGCACTGGGCCAGGCTTCCACCATCCGCCCCTGGGACAGCCCCAAGTTGCTCCCATGGAGCAAATTGCTGCTTGTGAGGACTCCTCTGATAGCCCCCAGAGGAGGCCCCTCAAGTCGCAAAAAGGAGGCACATTGACTTCTCACTGAAGACACGGACTTGGAGGAAGGGAAGGCTCCCCACGGTCACCCCGAGGATGTCTCCTTCGAGACATCATGGAAATGGTGGTCTGCCCCAAGTCTTCCTCGGACGAGTCCGTGTTCTTGGAAGCATTCGAAGCGGGCCGTCTACCTCTTGGGTGTCTCCCTGGTGGACCTTATTACCACCAGGGCGTGGAAGGAACCGACACCGTGGAGCCAATTCCCAAAAGACCGGATAGGATCCTTAGCCCCTCCGACAGGACCCATTGGAGTAAGGGGCCTCCGTAGATGCCATGTTGACGGCGGCCACAAAGAGGGAACTGGCTCAGGAGAGTCCTCAGTCCACCCACCGAGCAAGGAGTCTCGATGATGGACCGCTTGGGGAAGCGGATGTTCAGTTCAGCGACCTTCTCGTAAGGCGCTGAACTATTTGGCACACGCTATTCGGATGCAGCGAGATCTTATTAAGGAATACGCTGCATCCCCTGAGTCCATTTCGGAGGAGGACAGAGTTCTGCACTCCAAAATGGCCACTCTTAGGTCAGTCACAAATACTTCTATGCTACTCTCCCATGCTACGGAGGCGCCGCTAGAGCTGCGGGACAGGACTGGTCACTAGACGCGCAGGCCTGGCTCCGCCACTGCGATTTTCTGAGCCCTTCCTTTGATGGTTCTGCTCTGTTTGGCAAGACCGTTCGCGAGAGCTGACCCAGAGCGAAGGACGGAAGACGCTGTCTGTCTGCACCCCAGAGGCCCTATTCTAGGAACCAAAAGGGTCAGAAGAAGATGTGGTTCCGAAGTCGCAGCAGTCCCAGCCTGCTCGGACAACCAGTCCTTCCGTGGCAGAGGAGGACAGGGAGGACGCCCTAGAGGCAGAGGGGCTCCCAGAAACTTCGGGTCCAGGAACCTTTCTCTGAACGCAGCAACCCTGAGGGTTGCCCGACTGCTCTACTCTGGAGGCAGTCGGGACGTTCGGGGCACCTAGCGGCATGGGAGTCCATAACATCGGACCGCTGGGTTCTCCGAATCATATCCAGGGGATATCGCATTCCTTTCCTTCACTTCCCAAAGTCGAAATCCCTCCCAGACGTTCCACCCGGTCAACGGGAGGCCGCTTTGGCAGAAATTGGCCATCTGCTAAAGAAAAGAGCCATCCAGCCCGTTCCCCCAGACCAGATCGGATCAGGGTTCTACTCCAGATTCTTTTTAGTGCCAAAAGACGGGGAACTAAGACCAATCCTAGACCTCTCTCTCTTGAATCTGGCAGTCCCCAAAGAAAAATTCAATGGTCACTCTACAATCTATTCTCCTTCTGGGAGAAAATCACTGGATGTGCTCGATAGATCTCAAGGACGCCAGACTACCACATCCTGATGGACAGGCTCCAGGAGGTTTCTCCGCTTCCGGCTGGGAGCCAGTCACTACCAGTTCCGGGTCCTTCCCTTTGGTCTCACCACAGCCCCCAGGGTGTTTACCAAAGTACTAGCAGTGGTAGCGGCCCACCTGAGGCTTCAGGGGGTGCAGGTCTTTCCCTACCTGGACGACTGGCTCCTTACCGCCCCAACAAGGCATCTACTTCTCTTGGCGCGAGACTCCTTTCTCCATCTTGCTCCATTTCTGGGCATCACAATAAACACAAAGAAGTCCAACCTGGCGCCCACACAGCTCTTAGATTTCATAGGGGCCAGACTAGACACAAGGAGTTTACGAGCCTTCCTCACTGCGGACAGGGTTCTAAATCTGCAACTCCAGGTGCGGGCCATTCTCCATTCAAGCTCTGTTCCAGCGGAGTTGGTCCTGAGGGCTCTAGGGTCCATGGCTTCGGCTATAGCACTTCTTCCTCTTGCCAGGCTCAATATGCATTCTACAGTGGACGCCTTAGTACAGTGGTCATACCTTGCTCTCCCATGCATCATCCCATAGCGATCAGCAAGGCTTGCAAGCGGTCCCTCTTGTGGTGGCTCCACCCCGGATCTGTCGCCCATTTGTGCTTCTCCTCTCGCCACGGTGACCACGGACGTGGGGCACGACAGTCCAAGGCACGTGGAACGATTCAGAGACCTTACTGCATATCAATGTTCTAGAGATGAGAGCGGTGGACTTTCTTCCCTTGGGAACAATTGCGATTCAGTCGGACAATATGTCTGTTGTCTGGTACATCAACAAGCAAGGGGAACAAGGTCTTACCCTCTTTGTCGAGAGGCCATGAGAGTTTGGGAATGGGCAATCTCCACCAATCGCTTTCTCATAGCAACGCACATTCCGGTCGGTCCAACATCCTAGCGGACAAGCTCAGTCGCACCATTCTGACCCCTTACGAGTGGTCTCTCAATTGTCAAGTAGCTATTCGCACGGTGGGGAACCCCTTCATGCGATCTTTTGCTTCTCCCTCAAACACCATAATACCTCCTCCCGGAGGTACCCCAAGAGACGCACCCGGTCTTCTGTATGCCTATCCACCCTTGCCTCTAATGCTGCAAGTTCTTCAGAAAGCCTCTCGGTGGGTTGCAGAATGATTCTCATTGCTCCATTCTGGCCTCGACAGATCTGGTTCCCTTCCTAAGGTCTCACTCGGTGAATCCTCCTTGGATTCTCGATCCCATTCGGATCTGATATCCCATCCATCCCGCATTCCTCCTCCGAACCTGGACAACCTGAAGCTGACCGCTTGGCTGCTCCAGTTCCACTCTTGATAAGGACTCGGTATTTCTTCACCGTAAAGGCTATTTTGGTGGCGGCTCATAAACCATCCACTAGAAAGGTTTACAAGCAAATGGAAACGTTTCTCTGTGTGGGCGGAGCGGCAAGGCCTAAATCCCTTCACGGTTCCTCTCCCTGTAGTGCTTGATTTTCTAACCTCTCTCTTTCATGAAGGTGCCAGCAGTTCCACAGTCAAAGTTCAACTGGCGGCAATTTCTCACTATCACATTGGTCAAGAGTCTAATCCTCTTATGTCAGTCAAATTGTGCAAAACATTTCTTAAAGGTACTTTCCTTCTCAGGCCCCCTATAAAACAAGCAGTTCCTCCTTGGGACCTTTCTTTGGTCCTACAGGCCCCCTTTCGAGCCCGCTGCCCACGTGGATCTCAAGTTCTTGTCCTACAAGACAGCCTTTTGGTAGCCATTACATCAGCCAAGAGAGTTTCTGAACTTCAAGCTTTATCAGCTAAACCTCCTTACTTGGTATTTCATCCGACCCTCAGGACCAACACGTCCTGACTTCCTAAAATCGCTTCTGAAGCAAACATCAATCAATGCATTAAGGTCCCTGTTTTCTTCCCTAAGTATGAAAACAAAGGTGAATATAAGCTACACTCTAGATGTTCACAGGCAACTTAGATTTTATCTCAACAGGACAGCTGGTCATAGACAATCCGACCAGCTGTTTATTTAAATTCAATTTGGGCAAGCCAATTTCTAAAGTTTCTCTGTCCCGCTGGATTTCACAGTGCATTTTATTGGCTTATCAAGGCCATCGGAGGGTGTTCATGCCCATTCAACCCGGCAGCCTTCAAGGCTAGATTCCTCTAGATGATATTTGTGCAGCAGCCACGTGGGCTTCATCTCATACATTTATTTCTCACTATAAGTTGGATCTTGCATCTAGGGTAGAGCATCCTTTCGAATATCCTTCCATGATGGCCGCCCAAGATTCAGGTAGCTGGGGACTCTGTCCCACAGGTTGCAGACAAATGAATATCCTACTTCAGATTTAGAAGTTATGTACTCACCATAACGCTCCATCTGAGTAGGTGTATTCCCTGGCCTTTCAGTTTCCTGCTTATTCTATGTTACCCTTTTCAGGGTATTGTTGCTTTGGCAAACTCGATCTGAGGTCAAGAGGGTAGAGCAGGGCATTATGGGTGAGGGGAGGAGCTGAGAGCTTGGATCCGATATCGGATCCATAACCCACAGGTTGCAGACAAATGAATACACCTACTCAGATGGAACGTTATGGTGAGTACATAACTTCTAATTCTCGCCTAGTAGAAGTACATGCTGCACCAAGAGTCTTAACATGGATGACCTTTCTTTTAGGTTAACTCAAGTCTCTGAATGTGGCTGTCAGTTAGGGACTTTTGTTCCTATTAGGAGGGTAAAACTTCAATATATGAAGGAGTACATAGTTTTGTGTGTTAGTATTAAGTTAATAGGTTTTAGGGGGGTATTGAGGTGTGTGTTTTTTTTTTTACTTGAGGACTTTCAATAAAACAAAAAGTTTTATAAAATGTGACATAGGCTCAAATAAATATGACAAGAAACAACTGTGTACAAGTTCAACCTGCCAAACAGTGTATGAATGTAACACAAAAGCTGGAACTAGACATTTCACAAAAAAAGGTGTTTTACATAAAAGGTGGGAATAATAACTTTTTCATACAATGATGCTTTCTTTAATGCTTTTAAATGTAAATGGTGTAACAGATAAATACAAACAAGAAAGAGTAGGGAACTATATTAAAAATGTAGAGTACAAATAGCTATGTTACAGGAGACACACTTAGAAAGACTTGGACATGTGCATTTTATAAAAAGGTTTCAGGGTGGTTATTCAGCAGAATACATGGGACAAAGGAAAAGAGGAATACTTACATTCATTTCAAGTGGAGCTCAAGTAGTGATAGAAGAAGATAAAAATATAGTAATGGCAGATTTGTAGTGCTAAGGGGCTACTGGCAAAGGAGGAGGATTACACTGGCATGTATTTACATTCCATCTAAGACTGCTATAATGGAGCTTAAGAAAATTCTGGGAGAAATAATCAGTTTTCAGCAAGGAATATTACTTATAGGTGGAGACTGGAACTTGATTTGCAGCAGTGAGAATGTGTCTGGGTGCCCAGAAGGGAAAATGTAGCAAAGAAGGATAGATTGTTGAAGAATTTATGAAAATATTTGGCATGGAAGATGTGAATTCAGTAATAGGAGTTTGGAGTGAATTTACATATTATTCACCAATATATAAAAACTGGGCTAGGCTAGACAGAATTTACATTTCACAGAAACATGTGCATTTAATTGAAGGTCTTGATACATACCCAATAACTATTTCAGATCATGCGGCAATAATAGCTAAAGTAAAAACACAGGGTAAGGGAATAAATATGAGACATTGGCGCTTTCCCACCTATCATTTGAAAAGAGATGAATTTAAGGCATGGGTAGTAGAGATTATTCAGGAACTGTTAGAGAAGATAGAAATTTCTACTGAAACTGTAGCTAGGGAGTGGGATAAAATTAAGGTGAAGTTTAAAAAATAGGGTAGAAATAAAAAAAGGGGCTATGGCTAAGAAGTAATAAGAATTATTTAGAGGGGCTGACAAATGTGAAAGTATTGCGGAATAAGGGGAATCTCACAGAATAAGAAGAGGACCAACTGCAGAATGCTAGGCAGAAAATAAGGGATTACCTCGATAATATGCATGAGCTTAGAAAGATTGCTGTTAAGCAACTGTTTTTTGATAATAACACTAGAGCACCAAAACATTTAGTACAACAACTCAGGCAACAGAAGGTAGAAAGGGCTATCGGCAAACTTAGGGAGCCTATATCAAAGAAGGTAATGAGATCCTGTAGAGGTATTAGAAATATTTCGGAGATTCTGTGAGAGTGTTTGTAAAGCAGGGAAATATGAAAATCAAGAAAAGATACAAATATAAATGCTTATGGAAGTATTAAATATGCCAAGGTTAGAGGTAGATGAGGCTCAATTACTAACAGTTAGGATAAGAGGAGATTTGATAAAAATTGTGGTGTATAAGCAATCTGCAGGAAAAGTCCCAGGAATAGATGGTATTCCTGTGGAAGTTTGGAAGCTAGGAGGTAAAAAAAAATGATAAAGATCTGGAAGGCTTTGTTTAATAATATCTTAAGAGGAAAAGTGCCACCTTTCTGGAAGAAAGCAGTGGTAGCTGTAATACCTAAGGAGGGTAAGGATCCATCAGATCCAGCTTCAAACAGGCCCATTTCAATACTAAACCATGATTATAAAGTGTTCATGTCTATAATAGCTAAAAGAATGGCAAAAGTAAATCCAAAACTGATATATATGGATCAGTGTGGTTTTGTGGAAGGGAGGGAAACATTTGACAACATTAACATGACACTGATGATCCAGAGGGAAGCAGAATGTAAGAAAAATGCCATTGTTGTCAGTGGGTCTTGATGCAGAGAAAGCATTTGACAGAGTAAGCTGGGACTTTATGAGCAGGGCAATGGAAGCATTTGCATTTACTGAAAAAAATTATAAGGTTGATTAGGAGAATATATGAGGGACTGGAGGTGAAAATTAAAGTGGTTGGGGTCCTCTCTGATAATTTCTGCTTGAGCAGAGGAACCAGGCAGGGGTGTCCTCTTTCCCCTTTATTATTTGCATTATATTTAGAACCATTGGCAAATAAAGGGACTCAGAAATTCAAGGATATAATTGCTATGGTAGTCAAGAAAAGCTGGCTTTATTTGCAGATGATATTATTTTGTACCTGACAAAAGCAGAAAAGGATATTACAGTGTTGTGGAACATTTTGAGACAGTTTCAGATCTTTTCAGGATTAAAATCAATAAAGCTAAAACAGAAGAAGTAGCTGTAAGTTATGTACCCACACATGAACTGTTTCAGGCATACCCATATTTATGGGGACGTATTAAAATGAAATATGTAGAAGTACGGATTAAAAATGTTTCTAGTGTGGCAGTTAAGGATATGTGGGAAGAGACTAAAAAGATAATACAAAAATTGAGAAAATGGAAGCTTTGTTATATGGATATGGAATGTAAGATACAAGCAGTTAAAATGTTTTTAGTCCCTTTAGTCTTATACACAGGTCAGACATATTTTTATCAACCAGAGGAGAAGTTGTGTGTAGCAATTAATAAACAGCTGATAGACTGCATCTGGGAGGGGAAGACAGCAAGAGTCTAGTGTGGTAATTTGAAGGGGTATTTCAGAGCTACACAGTTAAGACTTCTATACATATCACAAGCAGAAAGCTATAATTCAAAATGGAAAGGGATGATGATGAAACATGGGGGAAGCTCAAGAAACAATGAGAGAGGGGGATTTTGGATGCATGCCTTTAAGGAGAACAACAATAATCATGTAGAATATTATATCCATAAAGCAGCAGAAAGTATTCTAGGAACTAAACCAGCATGGGAATGGAGAAAGGAGATGCTGCCAATATGGATAACTGCAATTAGGAATATGGACAACAGGCAAGAGGGGGCCAGAATTTATTTGAGAAAACTTGCAAAGGAACCAAGATATCAGGAGCAAATAACTAGAGAGGGAAATGTGATAGAATGGGAAGACGCCAAGAGTTTATTTGTACTGCAACTTAGAGATTCCCTTCCCTGTCAGGGATTGATATCAGAATATAGGCAAAGAGAAAGAAATAGAAGGGTCCTAAATGAAAGACCAGCAGTGGTAGAGTTTTAATAGAATCTAGAACAGAAGCTGTCATTAAAAAAGGAAGAATTAATACAGTATATCAAATATTACACAATAACTATAAGAATCAAACAGAGAATGTTGTGAAGGATTGGGAAGAGAAACTGGATAAGCAATTCACAAAGAAACAATGAGAGGATATATGTATGTCTCCCAAATATGCAACAAAATTTAAAAGATTTAGGATTTTTGCCTGAAAATGTTTACATAGATATTTTTATACCCCAAGTAGACTCCAGAGAATTTTTCCTCAGGTAAACAATAAATGTTGCAGGTGTGAAGGAGAAGAAAGAGACAATTGGGAACATGTTTTCTGGGAGTGTGGTGAACTGGTAGACTTTAAAGATTCCCTGCAGGATGCAGTGTCAGAGATGCCGGGTGGGTAAATTGGTCTGATGAGGGAGAGGAGTTTTCTGAGCTGTGATACAGAATTGGAATTGCCTGGACATGCTAAGGCCTTGCTGTGTCTAATAGTGGCTGCCAAAAAAGGAATTACTAGAAAATGGAAATCAAAATGTAAACCAACTATACTGGAGGTAGTGTGTATAGTAACAGAGATAAAACAACTGGAATTGAGATCTTTAGAAAAGGGGAGGAGCAAACTGCACAGGAAAAAAATGGGAATTGTGGGAACAATAATTACAAGGGAGGAATGAGGCCTAAATGCAGCAGGACTTAAATGAGCTATGTAATGTTTGAGTGAGAAAGATTGGGTAGATTATAAGTGATGTATAATATTTGCAACTGGGAATGTGTCAGTATGGTTTGTGATGTAAAATGCTTACGACTGGGATTGTGTTGGTGTGGTTTGTTTTCATTTATATAAATGTATGACTGGGTATGTAGTAAGTGGTGGTTTAATGAAAATGTTTCTTGTTCAAAAAAAAAGCAGGAATTGAATAATTTATCTATCCTATACAGATAGGCTAAACACCATGTCCCTCTACTCAATCTCATACAGACTGCTCAGAGGTGACCTGTGTTTGGCATACAAGGTCATTTCAGACCCAGCCTTGATGGAGTTGCTGCATAGCCGTAAGACAAACTCCACTCATGCAACCTGCTTGCAAGGCCTTAACCTGGTCTTTGACATTAATAGAACTTTTTGGCAGGATAGATTTGTGACCCAAAGACTCCCCCATCTGTGGAATAGACTCCCCCTCCATGTCAAGCAGAATACCTCTCTAACCCTCTTTAAGAGGAACCTGAATTGACTGGATGAGAAACAGAAAATATATCCCTGGGATCCCACCTGAGTCCCTGCTGGACAGGGGAAACAGGTGCTGACTTTGAGGGAACATGGGCGAAATTCTTGGCTTGACTTGTAAGGTCCTCCAGGCCAGTAGCCTAGTATCATCCTATGACCCTATGAACCTATGTAATATTGCTTGTGTTATAAGATATATAGCAATATATGTGAAGTATAATGTTTATGTTAATACAGTTTGATTACTTTTATATGAATGTAAATTTGCATGTGTCACAAGTGATAATTCAATAAAGGTGTTTGGAAAAAAAATGCTGCAGTAGCCACTCCCTGTCTCCGTCGCCTGTGTCTTTTGATGTGTGTTAATGCCAGGGTATAAATTCTTATTATTTTTTGTTCCTAGCATTGTCTTTTCAGGGCTCAGCCGCCCTCTGTGTTAGCATTAAAGGTCTGAAGGGCTTGCCTCCCAAATCTGTTTTTTTTTTTTAGTCAGCTCAGCTCAAACTGACTGACAATTTGGACACATGGAAGGTGCCCTGAAGCTTTGGAAGCTGGCTGGCTGTTATATCCTTGGGATAATATAATCCATATAGCTAAGCATACTGCAGCAGTGATCACTTGAAACATCTACACAACTGTGCTTTCATAATTTCCAGTGTACAGAAGTACCAAAATGCTCAAATTGTGTTTTAAGCATTTCCCAAGGTTTAAATCCTTGCACATTAGTTAAAATGTCTCAACAGCAGTACATTTTTTTTCTCTCTTACCCAGCCCCAGTATTCAGTAATAAGCTGTTCTTAAAATAGTTTCTGGTAAGAAATGTCTATTATTAATAAAACTGCCTGCATTCCTCAAAAAATCGAAAATACATAAAAATATTTAAAAATAATTAAAATGGTGGTATGTTCCCCTGTGGGGACTTATCTGCCAGAAATGAGGCCTGTAGCCAGTTGCTATTTCATGTGAAGCCTCTCAGCGGTTATTCCTTGACGCAGCAATAAAGTACTGAACTAATTGTGAGCTTCATTCAGAATGGTGATTTCCTTCCACTCATGAGCTGTCCAGTCATCACTTAAAGTGAAGATGTGGGAGGGATCATAGCTTTGTGAATCTGGCTGGTTATTGTATCCTGGGCAGAATACAATCCAAATAGCCAAAGGCTATTGTAGCAGTGGGAAATTTGAATGTCTGCTGTTATGGTAAGTGCAGCTTACACAGCTGTTCTTTACCCTCATATATACAGTGATTGAGGTATTGGCAATTTCTGAACACATTGCAATAAACAGAATAGTAAAGTATTACATTACAATATGTATAAATTGGGTTTTCAGGTTCTGGATGGTGCATCTGTCCTTTTTAGTATAGTCTATCCACTTTTCAAGAATCAAGATGTAGCTATGATTTCCTTGATGAGGAAGTAATTATTTATTTATGAGATTCAGGCCCATCAGACATTTCTTTTATAAAAAGTTTGGGAGCACATTGAGGTCTGACAGTCAGTGGTCTCAAAGTATGAAAATTGTGACTGATGAAATTCATATTTATATTCATAGCTTCTGTTCTACAGCCACCTGCCTCCTATACGTATGAGCTTACTTGTTATTGAGTCCAGTTCTTTGGTGCAGTGATAAGGCTGTACAGTGCAGTGACACTCTTTCAACCAGTTGACTCGCTTCTTGATGGCTGCATAGGGGCAGGTTGGAACAAATAGGGGAAGGCCCTCTTTCATCCTAAGGAGGATGTGGAACTTATTTGCTGATCAAAAGTCCTTGATTGGAGGCTCAGGGCAAGATACAGATTTTGAAAATGCAACAATAGCCAAACAGGTTCATAGCCAGTACCTGAGAACAAGACAGGTATGTGAAATTCATGCACCCACGCATGACGCAAACACTAGATGCACTGCACAGTGTGATGCCTCTGAACCATTGACTGCATAAGGACATGCTAATACAACCACTCTTAAGTGATCATTCTTCATAATGAGGTACTGAAAAGGTTAATGTTACCTGAAAATGTATCACATGAGGGCACTGCAGTGAACCCTGACAGTCCAGTGGTCATATTCGACCCAATCAATAGATTTTCTATTCTCCTTGACTTGAGTTTGTCAGGATCAAATCAGTTGGTGGTTACGGTCTCCCTTGGTGTCTACTAGGATACTGTTTGTTCTTCCCCCTCCTCAGGCTATGGTCATGACTGACGACTCTGTGCTGGGTTGGGGGCATTTTGAAGAGAGTACTATTCGGGGGGGCCTGGTCTTCAACTAAGGCCAACCTATGCATCAACATTTTGGAGATGAGGGTGCACCTCCTCACATTTTAAGCTTTTCAGGATGTTCTCCCAAAGGATGTGATTTCTGTCCAGATGGACAATATGTCTGTAGTCTGATATCTGAACTAGCCCTCTTTGTTGGGAGACCTTGAGAATCCGACATTAGGTGATTTCAACTCAGTGTTTTCTGAATGCAGTGTACATCCTGGGGAAATGGAAAATCTTATTGGACACTTTGAGCAGGAACATTCTCCCTCCTCACAAGTGGTCCCTGAATCCGAAGGTTGCTACTCAGATTTTTTGACATTGGGTTACTCTGTGTTGTGACCTGTTCACTTCCCTGTCCAACACAAAGTTCAGCAGCTATTATGCCTTAGTTCCTCCTCAGGAACAGTCACCCAGGGATGCTCTGATATGTGCTTGGCCCCCAGGTCTTCTGTATGCTTAGTCTCAGACCTTGTTGATAATAAAGTTTCTTCATAAATCAGCCCATTGCAGAGCGACTGTAATACTCATTGGTCTCATGTGGCCTCGCTAGGTGTGGTTTCCCTTCCTTTGGCATTTCCTGAGATACCCTTCTTGAGTCCTGGATCCCATTCTGGATCTCATTTCTCACCCAGTGGGCTTGGAGCCACCCAATCTTCAAACACTCACGTTAACCACTTGGTTTCTCCAATTCTCTTGAAGGCCAGGAATCCTAGGCTTTCAGACCAAGTTGTTCACATCCTAATGTCTAACTAAAAGTCATCCACTTGAAAGGTGTTTGCTAGTAAGTGGAAAGGTTTTGCCTTATGGGCTGTCTGTCAAGGTTTGGATCCCTTTTCAGCACCTTTGGAGGTGATCCTGGATTTTCTCGCAGGTTTGTTTAACTCTAGGTCTAGCTACACAACAATTAAAGTGCAGCTGGCAGCTATTTCTAATATTCACATTGGCTGCCCTTAAGATTTCTAAGGCCTTTCTTAAAGGGACTCTTCTATTCCATTCTCTGGTGCAAGACCCTATTCCACCATGGGACTTGCCATTTGTGCTTCTGGTGCCAGCTGTGCCTCCTTTTGAGCGTTCTGCTACTGTTGATCTGAAGTTGTTGTCATGGAAGACTGTTTTTGGTAGCCATTACCTCCACTAAGCATGTGTTGGTGTTACATGCCCTCTCTGCTATCTCTCATTATCTGTTTTTTTCATCAAGACAGAGTGGCCCTCAGACCAGACTGTTCCTTTTCACTTAAGGTGGTATCAGAAAATAATTTGAATCTGTTCATTCATTTGCCATTCTTTTTCCCAAATGTTGTAATGGGGTGAATATCTTCTGCATTACCTTGATATTCATAAGCAGTTGAGGTTCTATTTAGATAAGAACAAGGTCCTTTAGAAAATCTAATCAGTTGTTTGTCTTAATCTCTTAAGTATTAGTTAAGTGTTCTTGTTTCCAAGGTTACTTTGTCCACATAGCTTTCTGATTGTATTTCCTTTGGGTATGGTTTGAGGGGAAAGTTGCTGAGTTTCAAACCCAAAGATCATTCCGCCAGACGTATGGCTACTTCTGCAGTCATTTTCACCAGAGCTGCTTTGGATGACATTTGTACAGCTGTAACTTGGGTGGGTCATCACACCGTTGTCTCACACTACAAACTGGATATCCAGTCCAGGTCTAGAGCTTCATTTGGTTCCACCATATTGCGCAATATCCTTCCATGAGATCACCCTAGGGTGTTACATGGCTGAGGACTCTGTCACCAGATGGAAAAAACAACACTGGATATGAAAGTTATGTACTTCAACCCCCCCCCCCCACCCTGCCCCTGCCTTTTTGCCTATTGTTTTACCTCAGGAATGATTGACCTGGGACTCCAATTTCTACTTTTGGCTTCCTGACCTTTTGGTTTTTCTCTCCTGAGGTCAAGATCTGAAAATTTAAGGGGTGAAGAAGGGGTAAACTAGATCTGAAGTAGTTCTAGTGAAGTGGGGGGTTATGGGTAGAGGAAACAGAGCTTACTGAGATGAAGTCTTGAAAATCAGATGGCATTAGATCCAAGTAGGATCTGATAAACCACAGGTTGGACCATATGGAAACAGACAACAAGGATCTATCTTTATGGTGAGTGCATAACTTTCATTTTTCATAATTGACCTACATACCACAAGTAAACATGCTACCATTTTTGAGTATGCTGACGATTCTACACTCATCTGCACTGGCAAAATCCTGCAGTATCTTCATACCCAAATGCAGGAATCCTTCAACTCATAAACCCTTAGAAGACCAAATGTATTCTGTTCACACTTAATACTGTAAAAACAAACCTCTCTTACCATTAATTTTTCTGACCAAACCAAACTTGAAATATAACTCATACTGAGCTCCTAGATGTCATCATAGATGATGCCATGAAATTTGTCCACCAGATAAAGCCAACTATCAGCACAGCATGCAGAAGACTTGCTAAAACCTTACCTGACTGACCTGGCTAGGCAAACTATTTCCTCTACTGCACTTTTACCCACCTCCTTTATGCTGCTCCTGTATTTGTCAACTTGCAAGCTGCCCAAATAACCATACTAAAACAATGGTACGACAAAGTAGCTAAATTTGCAGCTAATATGTTTTATAGATTCCCATCACTGCATGACATGCAACAGATTAATTGGTTAGAATATTCTCACTCTCTGATATTCACAGAACTAAAAACTGTTCACAGTCTTGTTTTCCAACATCAAAAATGCCAAGCACTAAAAATATTATCCAGCCTTACAACCTATCTAGAACTCTCCGATCTACTGACAAGTTTTTACTGCATCCAAGTACATCAAACAATACTGCAGCTGACTCACTGTATTCTTCTCATGTCTCTAAAGTTTGAAATTCAATTCCTGTCACTCAGACAAACTAACAAACAGAAATCCTTCAAACTAGTGTAGAAACAAATAAAGGTCTCATGGCTTTGCTCATAAACCACAGCTGATTAATCTGCCTAAACTATCCTTATCCACTCTGTCCATCCTGCTCTAAAGTGAATGTTTGGCCAGTACTCTTCTGCCTTGTCCTGTACTAGTACATCTGATTGGCCACATGCACTGTACCATCCTCTACTCAACTTTACATTGTTATGAAAGTTTACTTTGCAACTGTCCAACTATTATAAAATACTATGGGTCTAAACTTTGTCTAAATACTCAGCTTTTAAAACTGATTTCATTGATATCAAACCACACTTTTTATGGTTTTCATGTTTTTTGGGTGTGCTGTGTTTGGCTTTTGAGTTTTTGTAGTTTGAACTTTATTAGTTTGTTCGTGTTTTTAGGTGTCATTCATCTGTATTTTGTCAGTGTTTGTTTTTTCTTACTAATGTTTACAAAATCATTGTTTTTTTCTTATTACTGTATACTCAAATGAATCATCACACCATGTATGTATGTATGTTAATTTCCCTTTGTATCTTGTGGAGTTTTTCTCCCCATGTCTCCACTGTAAAGGGGTTTTCCATCTAGTCAGACATTCGTGGTCAACAAAATTAATAAATAGTATTTAATAAATAATAAAAAATAGCTATGGTACAGGAGATTCATTTGGAAAAAATGAGCATGTGAATATGATAAAGAAAGGATTTCAGGATGGTTATTCAGTGGAATATCTGGGACAAAGGAAAAGGGTGTAATTATATTAATTGCAAGAGGAGCTCCACTATTGATAGCATAGGGAAAAAGATAATAATAGTAGATTTGTAGTACGAAGGGGTTACTGGCACTGGAGGAGGATTACATTGCCTTGTATTTATATTCCACCGAAAACTGCTATAATGGATCTTAAGAAAATTCTGGGAGAAATAATCAGCTTTCAGCAGGGAATATTACTTATAGTTGGGGACTGGAATTTGATTTTCAGTACTTAGGATGTATCTGGGGCCCGAGAAGGGAAAATATAACAAAGGAGGGTAGATTTTTAAAGAAATCTATGAAAATATCTGGCATGGAATATGTGAATTCAGTGGTAGGAGTTTGGAGTGAATTTACATATTACTCTCCAACATACAAAAATTGGGCTAGGCTAGACAGAAATTATACTTCACAGGAACGTGTGCATTTAATTGAAAGCTTAGATATGCATCCAGTAACTATTTCTGATCATGCAAGCCAATAATAACTACAATAAAAATGCAAGGTAATGAAATCAAAATGAGACACTGGCACTTTCTCACTTATGTGTTAAAAAGAGAGGAATTTAAGGAATGGGTTGTGGAAATTATTAGGGGTTATTAGGGAAGGTAGAAATTTCTTCTGAATCCGAAAATATAGCTAGGGGTTGGGATAAAACTTAACTGCAGTTTAAAAATAGGGTGGAAACAAAAGAAAGTGAGATATGATTAAGAAGTAATGGCACAGGTTAAGGTATTGCAGAATAGAAGAATCTCACAGAACAAGAAGAGCAGCATGAGTTCAGAAAGACTGCTGTTAAGCAGCTGTTTTTTGATAATAACTCCAGAGCACAAATACTTCTAAGTAGAAGGGGTTGTCGCCAAGCTTAGGGAGTCTGTAACAAGGAAAATAACCAGAGATCATGTAGCGATACTAGAAATATTTTGGAAGTTTTATGAAAATCTGTATAAAGCTGAGAAATATGGAAATCAAGAAAAGGTACAAATGGAAATGTTTATAGAAGAATTAAATGTGACAAGGTTAAAGGTAGATGAGGCTCACTTACTAACAGGATAGGAGGATATTAGATAGAATGGTGATGTATAACTAATCTACAGGAAAGTTCCCAGCAATAGATGATATTCCTGTGGAAGTTTAGAAGGTATGAGAGGAAAAACTGATAAAGATCTAGAAGGTGTTGTTTAACAGTATTTTAAAAGAAGGAGAAGCACCAACATCCTGGAAGAAAGCAGTGGTGGCTGTAATGCCTACAGATGGTAAAGACCCATCAGATCCAGTTTTGTATAGGCACATTTCAATTATAAACCATGATTATAAAGGGTTTATGTGTATAAATGACTAAAAGAATGGCAAAGGTGATGCCAAAATTGATAGATATGAATCACTGTGGTTTTGTGAAGGGGAGGCAAACATTTGACAACATTAACAGAACGATGATCCAGAGGAAAGCAGGATGTAAGAAAATACGACTGTTGTTGGTGGGTCTTGATGCAGAGAATGCATTTAAGAGAGTAAACTGGGATTTTATGAGCAGGGCAATGGAAGCATTTGCATTCCCTGATAACATTATGATGTTGAGTAGGAGGATATATGAGGGACTGAAGGTGAAAATTAAAGTGGGTGCATTCCTCTCTGATGAGTTCTGTTTAACCAGAGAACCAGGCAGGGGTGTCCCCTTTCCTGATTGTTATTTCCTTTATATTTAAAGTCATTGGAAAAGAAAATAAGAAACTCAGAAATTCAAGGACATAATTGATATGGTAGTAAAGTAAAGCTGGCTTTATTTGCAGATACCTGATAAAACCAGAAAAGGACATTTCAGTGTTGTGGAACATTTTGAGATGATTTCAGGTCTTTTAGGGATGCAAAATTAATGAAGATAAAACAAAAGCAATAGCCAAAAGCTATGTTCCCACACACAGATTGGTTCAGCAATACCCGTATTTATGGAGCATGATATAATGAAGTACTTAGGAGTATGGATTAAAAATGATTCTGTTATGGCAGCTAAGGATATCTGGAAAGAAACTAAACAAACGATAATACAAAAACTGAGAAATTGGAAGCACTGTTTGATGGCTATGGACAGCAAGATACAAGCACTGAAAATGTTTTAGTCCCTTTAGTTTAGTGCACAGGTCAGGCATATTTTTATTAACCAGAGAAGTTGTGGATAGCAATTAATAAACAGTTGAAGGATTTTATCTAGAGGGAAAGACAGCAAGAGTCAAGTCAGATAAGCTGATTATTCCAGTAGAACAAGAATGTTTGGGATTACCTCATTTGAAGGGTAATTACAGAGCTACACAGTTAAGGCTTCTATACATAACGCAAGCAGAAAGCTATAATTCAAAGTGGAAAGGGAAGATGAAGAAACAGGAGAAGCTCAAGAAACAAGGGCAGACTGGGATTTTGCATGTAGATCCTTAAGGAAAATAACAGTAAACATGCAGAATATTATATTCAGAAAGTATTCTAAGATCTAAGCCAACACAGGAAGGGAGAAAGGAGATTCTGCCAGTAGGGATGTCTGCAGTTAAGGATACAGACAATAGGTGAGAGGGGGTTGAAATTTACTAGAGAAAACTGCCAAATGAACCAATATATAGGGAACACATAATTAGAGAGGGAAAGGTAATAGAATGGAAAGAAACCATAATTTTATTTGGAATGCAGGTTAGAGATTGCCTTCTCTATCAAGGATTGATATCAGAGTATAGGCGAAGAGAAAGAAATAGGTGGTTCCTAAGTGAAAGACCAGTACTGGTAGAGTTTTTATTAGAATCTGGAACAGAAGCTGCTGTTAAAAAAGGGATAGTTACTACGGCATATAAAATATTGCCTGATAAATATAAGAATCAATCAGAGGAGATTAGAAAGGATTGGGACGAGAGACTGGATAATCAATTCACAGAGAAACAATGGGAGATATATGTAAGACCCCCAAATATGCAGCAAAGTCTAGAATATTTAGGATCTTTGATTCGAAGTGTTTACATAGTTATTTTTTTACCCCAAGTAGATGCAAAACTGTTTTTCCTTAGGTAGATAGCGAATATTGGAGGAGTGATGGAGAAGAAAGAGGTAATTGGGAACATATTTTTTGGAAGTGTAATGAGTTGGCATACTTTACTGCAGATTACTCTAGCAGAAATACTGGTTGAGCAAATTGATATAACTAAGGAAATAATTTTTGAGCTATGATACAAAACTGGAATTGCCTAGACATAGTAAGACCTTGCCGAGTCTAATTATGGTGGCTGCCAAAAAAGCAGTTATTAGAAAATGGAAATCAAAGTCTAAACCAACTGTACTAGAAGTAGTGAATATACTAACAGAGATAAAACAACTGGAAGTGGGATCTTTAGAAAAGGGTAGGAGCAAATTACATTGAAAAATAAGGATTGTGGGAATAGTACATGCACAATGATGTTTTGGAGGAAGAATGTGGTTTAAAATAAGGCAGAATTTGAATGAGCTATGAAATGTTTGTTGACTGGATAGATTATAAGTGATGTATAATGTTTACAACTAAAAATATGTCAATATGATTTGTTTTCATTAATATAAATGTATGATTCCTCATGCCATAAGTGATAATTTAATAAAGATACTTCTTGTTAAAAAAAAAATCTTTAGAATGCTCTCCATTTAAAATTGTTGTAGTGAGAGGGCTGTGTCTAGATTGTGACCTACTACCTGGAACCACCTGCCTATAGACATTGGAATTCTAGAAGCCATTAAAAGCTTCAAAGACCATCTGTTTACTGTATCTACCTTCAACTGCTGTCATGACAATGGTCAGGTAACTTACCATCCCATATCATGAATAACAGAATGCAGTTAATAAACTATCTGATATTGTAAATTTTCATTCTGTCGTCAACTGATGGGTTCGGATCCAATCCCTTGGATCCAACTCAGCCATTGCTAAAGCTTGTGGCAACCAAAAAGTCATGAGCTTCTCCCTTATCCATAATGCTCCAACCCCAAGTACCTCAGATCTCGTTTGCCACTGTATGCGAAAGACATGGTGACCATTATTCTTGAGCAGATAAATCTCTTTAAATTGTGATTTTTTTTCTTTACAAAACCTGTCATATTGCTTGCATTCTTTAATCCCTTACCTAATTGCCTACCTTATTACTGTTTTCTAGTTAAAATATCTTTCTGTCCCTCTTTTCTTCCTTCTGTACAAATTTGTACCTTCGAGTACTATTGTTAGTATTCTTTCCCTTTGTTTTCTTATTACCATAGTGAGTAATTTATGTTTCTGTCTATTCCTTTTATAAAAAAAAATAATAGTAATAATAAAAATATATATCTTTATTTTCTATTGTTTACTATTCTTATTAGAGTCTGCTTGTTTCTTCACTGTTGTTTCTTAACATGACAGAGAAAGAAAAGAGTCCAGCTGGATTCAAAAAATGTCTTAAGTGTGGGCACAAGATTCCATTATTGGATACCCATGCTTTATGTGTGTATTGTTTGGGACCTGCCCATTTACAAGAAGACTGCTCTATTTGTCATGAGTTTAGCACTAGATCCCTGGTAGAAAGAACAAATAAATTCATTTTAAAAGGGCTTCTTCCTTCTCCTTTTGGAGAGGCTTTATCTGGAGCTATGTCCCCTAAAAAATCTGAAAGGTCTAAATCTCCTTCTCCAAACCCTTCTACCTCTTCCTCTAAGGCTTTGGAGTAACCTAGAAAAAGGCCTCCTTCTGATCTGACTTCTCCTTCAGATCCTAAAGAAAAAAAGTCTAAATTTTCAGATCTGAACTCATCCTTGGATTTGAAGCACACAAAAAGGGATTTATCAGATTCTACCTCAACATCAGATCCAAAGCAAAAGAAAAAAATAAATATCAGATCAGACTTCTTTGGATCTGATGCACAAGCCACCTGATCCATCCAAGGATTAGATACTCCCCCTTCAGTAGATCCAGTTCCCTCCAGGGTTCCCTATCCCTTTATGGAAAGACCTGGATCTCCTTCTGGATTTTCCACTTGCTTTAACAGGAGCTTAACAGGAGAAGAGGTGGAGATAGTGGTGAGAAGAATTCCCTCACTGCAGACTCTGATGGGTGCCCCTTTGGCTTCTACCCCTTCAGGTCAGGAGGTCTGATTCTCTGTCACACACCCCCCTCCAGTTCCTCCTCTGACTCATTCCACTGTCTGAGTCTTTGGATCCAAGCCATCTAGCTTTGTCTGGCTCAGATCCAAGGATACAGTTATCTTCAGATCCAAAGTTTGCTCTGTGCACTTCGGTTCAGTTGGATCTGGAGAGCTCTCTGAGCCAAAGCTTCCCTGTTGGATCTGAGGTGTTGGAGTCGACTCCAAAGTTGTTGGAGCTGTCTCTGTGCCTCATAGCCTCGGCAAGGGTTAGCTTGGCTCCAGTTTCTACCTGGTGGGGGGGGGGGCATTGTGCTCAGAGCAGGGAGAGACAATGGTCCAGAAGCTTGCCTTTTTGGATCCGAGGTACTTTCCCTGTCTGGTGAGGTCTGCCTTTAAGGCTATGGAGAAAGCATTGTCTGTCTCAACAATACAGACAGTTCCTACCCCCTTGGATCCTCAGTCTACAACCCTGACATCTCTGGGCTTGAAGTCTCAACCCTCTTTTTTACAAGGACAGCCAGTACTGAAACCTCAGGCTTCCCATCTGGGTATCCTGACTTCTTCTGATACCCCCAAGAGCATCCCACTGAGGCAGTCCCAAACAAGAAGATATGCAAGAGGAAGAACTTGGACTCCCCAGAGGAGTCTATCACAGAAGATGCAGACTTTGATGAGGTTGAAGGGTCCTCATGGTCACCTCCTGAAGATGTTTCATTTGGAGACATCCTTGAAATCTTGAAACAGAGAGGTGGCTAGATGTTCAGCAACCCTTCGTCTGAGGAGTCTATATTCCTGGTGGCTTTCGGTACTAGCCTGTCTACCTCCTGGGTGACTCCAGCCGCCGATGAGCTCATTGAATTGATCTCTCAGTGAGCATGGAAGGATCCTAACACAACTGGAATAATACCTCAGAGACCTGAAAAATGATGGCGCCACTGGAGGACAAACATTTTGGGGAAAAGGAATTCCTATTGATGCCATAGTTGTGGCAGTGGCCACTAAAAAGGAACTTGGCGAGTAGAGTTCCACTGTTCATCCCCCCCCAACAAGGAGTCTTGGGTGATGGACAGTTTTGGGAAGCATGTGCATTCTACAGTGACCTTCGCCTTAAGGTCACTGAATTATCTGTCACACTTTTGGCACATTTCACAAGGTTACAGAGGGATTTGATTAAGGAGCTTTCAGATAACCTTCTCAGATCCATTTCTGAGGAAGTACAATTGTCACTTCTCAGTTGACCACCCTGCAATCTATTTCCAATTCGTCCATGAGGCTCATTTCGCATGTAGCTTAGGGAACCTCAAGGGCAGCGGGTTCAGGCATTTCCATCAGGCGGCATGCCTGGATGTGCTTATGTGATTTTGCAGAGCCCTTCAAGTCTTCTTTCATCAACGCTTCTTTTGATGGCATTTCTTGGTTTGGCCTGAAAGTGAAAGACACCTTATCCAGGTGTGAGGACTTAAATACCCTGTCTGCCATGGGCATATGTTTTTCAACACCTCAAAGATCCTTTTCCAGGAATCAACAAGGTAGTCGAAAGATGTGGTTCATAAAGTTTCAGGGACCTTTCCAGGACACACTTGGAGGACATTCCTCCAGGGGGAGAGGGGTGAATTCTAATGGTAAATGCCACCCCCACAGCAGAGGTGGCCTGCAAAACCAAGGATCCAGACATTCATTCTTTGACAGACCCCAGTGCCCTCCTCTGGAGGCAATTAGAGGTCGACTATACCCTACACCAGAGAGCCTGGCTAGAAATAACAACAGATACTTGGGTGGAAAGGATTATTTCCAGAGGTTATATAATATCATTTTTCCTTCCTCTTCCAATTTCAAGAAAAATCCCTGACGTTCAACCCAGTCAGATGGAACAAGCAGCAATTCAGGTACAAAAGCTGCTAGAAAAAAGAACTATCCTAGAGGTACCACCAGACCAGTTAGAATTTGAAACTTACTGAAGATCCTTTTTAGTGGCAAAGAAAACAGGGGACTGGAGACCAATTTTTGATCTCAGCAACTTGAGTAAGTCAGTTTGATGCACCAAGTTCTGGATGGTCATGGTTCAGTCCATTCTCACTTTTCTGGGCAAGAACGATTGGATGTGCTCAATAGACCTTCAGGATGTGTACTATCACATAAAGATGAACAGGCACTCCAGTAGTTATTTACACTTCCAGCTGGGAGCCATTCATTACTAGTTCAGAGTTCTGCCCTTTGGTCTCACCACAGTCCCTAGTGTGTTTACCAAGTCTATGGCAGTAGTAGCAGCTCATTTGAGACTGCAAGGATTCCGGATGTTTCCATATCTAGGCAACTAGTTCATTACCGCCCCAACCAGCCATCAATTAACAAGGGCAAGAAATTGGGTTCTTCATATGTGTTCTCATCTGGGGATAACCATAAACTCCGAGAAGTCTCAACTAGAACCAACCGAAAATTTGGAGTTTATAGCACTGTTCAACACAAAGTCAATGATAGACCTCTTTCAGAGGTTCAGACTATAAGATCACAGGTCAGAGAAATAATCTGCAGTGCCAGGATTTCAGTCTGCTTGGTCCTTCAAGTTCTGGTATCAGTGTCAGCGGCAATAGCACTAGTATCTTTAGCCAGATTGTACATAAGGATCCTTCAGTGGATACTAGCAGTTCAATGGTCGATACTTTACCAACCCCTCTCTATTCCAATACGAATCATCCAGATATGCAAGAGGAATCTCCAGTGGTGGATTCAATCAGACCAGGTTCTACAAGACCGTCCATTCATTTCCCTTCAGCTCAAGGCCATAGTGACCAAGGAATGCTTCCCATGTGGGGTGGGGTTGATGGCATGTTTTCGGGAAAACAGTCTAAGGCTCTTGGTCCCCCGAAGAGGCTAACTTACATATCAATGTCCTAGGGATGACAGCAGTGCTTTTAGCATTGCAGGCCCTTCAGAATGCTCTCCCTTTGGGGCCGATTGTAATTCAAACAGAAAATATGTCAGCAGTTTGGTACATCAACAAACAAGGATGAACTTGATCTTATCCCTTGTGTTGAGAAGCACTCATAGTGTGGCAATGGGCAATGTCATCCAACGAATTTCTCATAGCAATGCACATTACGGGGAAGTCAAGTGTGATAGCAGACAAGCTGAGCAGGTGCATTCTTCTACCTCATAAGTGGCCTGTCAACAAGAATGTAGCGGAAATGTTTTTTTGTCAGGGGGCCAGCCTTGCTGCAATTTTTTTGCTTCTCCCCTAAACAACAAATGCAGCAGCTAATTTGTCCTAACCCCCACAGGAGGAATCACAGAGAGATGCTCTCCTTCATGATTGGCCCCCCGTCTACTTTATGCTTATGTCCCAATTCCAGTAATTCTGAAATTCCTACAGAAAGCTGCCATGTTGAAGAGCAAAGTCATCCTCATTGCACCTTACTGGCCTCAACAGATTTGGTTCCCCTTCCTTTGGCCTCATTTACTTCACCAACCTTGGATTCTGGGTCCGACTCCAGACCTCCTGTCTCATCCAACAGGCATGATTCATCCAAACATATCAAACCTCAGGCTGACGGCCTGGCTTCTCCAATTACATTACTAGCAAGACAACCTATGCTCTCTTCACCTGTCTGACTTATACTTTTATCTTCCCATAAACTCTCTACATGAATGCTCTACTCCAGTAAATGGAAAAGGTTTATTTACCAAGCTCACCAAAATAATGTTGACCTTTTTTCAGCTCCCATACATAACATCCTGGAATTTGTGGCTATACTTTTTAAAGAAGGAGCTAGTTCCACAACAGTTAAGGTTCAGTTAGGAGCTATATTGAATTTTCATGTTGGATTTGAGGGTTTCTTGGTTGCTTTTCATAAGCTCTGCAAATCATTTTTGCAAGATACTCTTCTTCTAAGACCTCCTTTTAAAGAACCTGCTCCCCCACAGGACCTGAATCTGGTACTGCAAGCTCTTACTCATTCCCCATTTGAACTAGCAGCTGTGTGTGACCTTAAATACCTTTTTTGGAAGACAATTTTTCTGGTAACCATTACTACTGCCAGATGAATTTCTGAGATTCAGGCATTGTCCTGAAAACTTCTATACTTGTTTTTTCACAAGGATAGAGTTACATTATTAATTAGCGCTTCCTAAGGTGGTGTCGGAACCTAATGTCAATCAGTCCATTACTTTAACAGTATTCTTTCCTAAATTTGCTAACAAGGGCGAATACACGTTACATTTATTGGATGCTCACAGACAATTTAATTTTTACCTAACTAGAACAAAAGTCATCAGAAAGTCTGACCAATTGTTTGTCTCATTTGCAGAAGTAAAATTGGGAAAGCCAGTTGCCAAAGTAACATTAGCCAGGTGTCTGACTGATTGTATTTCATTTATTTATAATAAATTCGGCATTACCTTACTAAAACCATTACGGGCACATTCAGCTAGATCTATGGCAACTTTATTTATTTATTTATTTGCAGTTTTTTAACTGGGAAAGTCTACAGGGCCAAACAGAGCCATTTTGCAGTGGAGGCTCGGGTTCGAAAGCTTTTCATTACAAGAAAAAAGGAAAAATTATATACATTGTTAATATACATTTACCAGACAAACAAATTGGCTTGCAAGTTGTAAATACAGTTAGCAATTCTGAGGCTGACAAATAGCATTACAAGTTTGGTAAAGATAGCATAGAAAATTTTTGGTAAACATAGAAAATTATATGTATTAACATGCAATTATCAAACAAATTAGCTTACAATTTTATATATTTTTTTTAGAATAGTTATTGCATAAAGGAAGTTTTGGTAAAAATGGCAAAGAAAGTAGGGAAAGATATATCTTTAAAACTAGGAATTCAAGGAGGCTGAGTGCAAGTACAGCTCCAGATGGAAGATAGGTATCTGTGTAGAGAAGTTTTGAAATGAGATGGATTTTGGGTTGTTCTAATAGCTAATGGTAGGGCATTCCAATTTTTGGCTAAAGAGTAGGAGAAGTAGCTGATTCTCGGATTTAAGCTCTATTTGGGAGGTAGTAGGAGAAAATAGAACTAAGGGTGGGGCAATCAAAACATTTAAAGATAAGTTTGTGAGAGTGGTAAGTTGCAGGTAGTTGAGGTAGTTTGGTAGTTCCAGCATTTTAGGATGTGAAGAGCAGTATAGTGATGGGAGGAGTTTTGGAATTAGTAGTGAATTTTGCAATTTTATTATAACATGTCTCGAGCTTGGTTTTTAGAGTGGTCTGAAGGTTGGTAAGTAGAGGGGCATCATACACTACAGAAGGTAGCAGGTAAGGGATACCTTCCTCAGTTTTTCAGTCTAGAATGTCCTTGAATGATATTTATGCAACTGCAACTTGGGCCACTCCCCATGCCCTTGTTCCTCATACAAATTGGATTTGTTCTGCAGAGGTAGATCATCATTTGGTTCAACTGTGCTCAGGAATGTCCTTCCTTGCCTTGAGTCCGCCTGGGATCTTAGGTAGCTGGGGACTGTGTCCCATTAATTGAGGATGGAATGAAAATTAACAACATCAGATAAAGAAGCTATGTATTCACCACGAAGTTCCATCTGTGTTGCCATTTTCATTCCACCTCAACTCCCCACCCACCAACCCGCATCCTTTGAAAACTCCTGGACGAATAAGTGGTTAATGGACATTACTGTTCTTTATACTGAGCTCCAGATATAGTCTTATTTATCTGCAAGTATTTCCTTTCTCATAACATCAGTGAAGAAGGTCTGAGGTACTTCTGTTTGGAGCAGTATGGGTAAAGGAAAAGCTCAAGAGTTTTTGGTTGCCACAAGCTTTAGCAACGGCCGAGTGGGATCTGAGGGATTGGATCCAAACCCATCAGTTGAGGAAGAATGGAAATGGACAACACAGATGGAACATTATGGTGAGTACTTAACTTCTTTTTTCTCACCCTTTTAATGTGGCATCTTATAAACAAATATTTCACATGCATATGTTAGTTTATGTATTATATGCATGATTGCACTGTATTTTATGCATATCTTACCTTGCATTTTGTATATATTTTTCTCCATGCATTCTAGATCTTTTAGCATTCATTTTTACCATTATGTTCTGAATTTTGCTGTGTATTCATTTTGTATGTAATGTTGTTGAATGAAAGACTGATGCATTTTCTGCTCTTTGAGCTCAGATCAAAGCTAATAAAGGTCAATAGACCAATCCACTTACCCAGTGAAAAATAATTGTAAATAAATAAATTAAAGTTACTTTGAAAACACTGTCATAGAAAAAAATAACACAGTAAGTAATTTTCGTTGAAAAAAAAATACTGTTTTTGCTGGGAGGCAAGTTTCCTTCCCACTTGTTAAAAATAGTAAGTTCATAGTCTCTTACCCATTGGAAAGAGCAGACACTTTGAAAATTAAAAAAAAAAACTAACATGACATTTGCAGCATTCTACTGCAACAACAATAATTATACAGTAAACTAAAGTGAAACACGCTTTTATGGCTCGGATATGACGTATTGGCTAATCACAGAGGTGAAATGTGCAGATGACATTGCATAGCACTGTCTAAAAAAATGCATACAAAAGCATCATTTTGAACCTTGTTATCTCTAAATCTACTAACTCCAAGATTGCAAAGTTGGGAGCTTAGGAGGAACTTCCTTACCCCAGATTTTCTGCAACCTCACTGTGTGGTTGACAAAACATAGAAATTGATGAAATTAAGTTGATAATTCCTGTTTTGCTGAAATGGGAATATTCACACCTAAGCACAGATTTCAATAAAACTAAACAAAAAAAATAGATAAACTAAAAATAATGGGAAAAAAAAAACAAATGTGGGTATGCAGGATTTCTTTTTTGTATGTTTTAAATAAGATTGGCTTTCATTGTTATTCAGAGACAGTGGTTTTATAGAAATGGGCTTCACATAGTGCTACCCTGAGCTGTAGCTTCTGAAGGCAGGTTATGTTTACTTGAGTGGGAGTGATATCAAAAGAGATTCAGTGGTTTCTGTGTTGCCATATCTTTGTTAACACATGTGAGTAAAGCAAAGTTAATGCAGAAACTTTGAAGTCAGGTTATATACCCACCAGAAACCTCTTCCAAATCTGTCCATCCATAACAAAAAAATTCCTACGATCTTACTTACTTACTCTGAAAGCTATAATCTCTTTCATAAAAAGACTGTCAGCAGAGTTCTTGAAAGGTCTCAATTTCCCACTGCATATTTAAAAAGGACAAAAAATAAGCTGTGTCATTTATGAGTCACAGAAATTAGAGCAAGTCACTTCACATACGAACTGATGGAGGAGTTAGGAACTAGATATTTTATTAAAACGAAAAAGAAAACTTTTGAAGGCTTTACTGGAAAGTTCACCCAGACTCTGCCAAAGACTGCTGTGGTTGAGAGGTTAGTTCATTTTTCCTTAATTGCTTTCTTGCATTTTGCATATTGTGGTGTATTTTCATTGCACTGTGTTTTAAATGCATTTTGTTTCCTATTACATATTTAAACTAGGAAAGAAACCAAAGCTGTCTCTCTTTTGTGAGTCACAGAAATTAGAAGTTTCCTACTCTCCCACACTGCTGCTGTTGTGTTCGTAGACTTTCTCACCATCTGTCTCTCTGTGTCTAATTATCCACACCTGTTGTTAATTTGACTACACAATTCCTTATCTCGTCTTTTATTGGTTAGTGTCATTAAGCACAAAATTGTCATTTTGTGAAGTCACTCCTCTTAAGCTATTTGTCAGAGCCAACCCAGAGGCTTTTGGAAACGACTAAGCCTACCCTCTCAACATCAATTCCTCATCCAACCTGATTTGGGACTTCAGAGCCAGAATGCATGGAACTGATTGTAGTGGAACCTTTGGAGCCGAGACTGGTTCTAGGATCTTCAGCCCCAACTACTGCTCTGACTTCCTCAGTGCCGTCTAAGCTCGAGGAGTTTAGGAGCCGACGTTCTCCGGTCAAGTCCAGGGAGGCCAGTTGGATCGGACATTTGTCGGATCTGAAATTGCCTCTCAGTGCTTCAGCCTGGGTGAGCTTGGCTCCTACATCGACCTCAGAGCCAACCCCTTTGGTGCCAGGGATGCCTTTTAGTTCTTCAGAGCCAGGAGCTTCCTCAGATCATGGGCAGGGGGCCTTTGACATGATGAGGAGAGCGCTGTCTCCACGGGCAGTTCCAGTCTTAGACCAAATCATTCCTCCCTCAAAGGCACTGGTGTCCGTCTAGGCACAACCGCATCCACACAGACGCGGAGACCCATGGCCTCAGGACGCCCCATTGGATGAACCCCTCTCTTCCAAAACCCCTCCAGAATACCCTTCTGAAGAGGTGCCTTGCAAAGGATAATGTAAGACGAAGCATTTGGACTCCCCAGAGGAGTCCATCACATCTGACACAGACCTCGATGAGTCAGAAGGGGCCCCATGGTCACCCTCTGAGGATGTCTCAGTTGCAGACATCCTAAAAATGCTTAAGCAGAGAGGTGGCAGGAAGCCCATCAACCCTTCCGAGGAGTCTGTCTACATGAAGGCTGTTGGGTCTCGCCCTTCCACCATTTGGGTGTCTCTGCCTTTTGACGAACTCATGCACCTAGTTTGTCGAAAGGCATGGGAGACTCCAGACTCAGTGGAGCCTGTCCCTTGGAGGCCAAATAAATTCATTACATCTCCTCATGATAAAACTTTCCTTATGAAAGGTGTCCTGGTAAGTGTTATGGTGGTGGCAGTGGTCACCAAGAAGGAACTGTCAGAGACGTCCTCTTCTGTCCATCCTCTGAACAAAGAGTCTCGTATGATGGACATGTATGGAAAGTAAAATATCAGTAGGATAAAAAACATCCACAGGAGCTATACACGGCAGTCCGTACTACGAGCTCTAGAACTCCACTGAATAATTCATACAAAAGGAATCAAAAACGCAGACTTCTACAAACAGTCCAAAATTTATTGAAAAGTTAGCGCTTTCACCACAAAGGCTTCATCAGACTAAAACACATGATAAATTCCCAAGTGTTTAAATAATTAAGCTTGTTCACCCATAGGTTGAACCAACTTCTGACATCATCCACTAATAATTAAATACAAAGCGCAAAGAACAAATTAATCCATCAGGAAAACACATTCCCAAACTGCTCAATGCTGACATTAAAATATAAAAATATTTAAAACACAATCAAGCTCATAACCATCATTCAAATAATGATGCATATCTTAAAAACATATACAGAGGCTGTTCAAACCCTGTTGACATCTAAACTTTTAGAACATTTAAAATAAAATCTATTACTTAGAGTATGCCTGGTATATATTGAAACTCACCACTATAGTATGTTGAAACAACACAAAAACTTAAAAAATATAAACTTAAAAATATATATAAACATACAACCATAAACTATGTATGTAAGGAATGTATACATATAAATAGTGGAGGTAACAACGAGATCCAAAAGTCATGGTGCCGAGCCAGTATAAAGTTGTTTCTTATTACGAAATATCACTGGAGATGTAATAAGCAGTGAGTTACTCTTAACAACAAAATCTGAAAATCATGAGGCAATCATAAAGTTGTCTCTTAAAAGAAACAACACTAAAGTCAAATCCAAACTTGAGAGCTTGCTAGAATCAGTCAAGGTAGTAGTTTTCTTAGGTTTAACAACAGGCTCTGATCCTTCTTTTGTAGAAACAGGTCTATTCTTAACCACATGTACTTCAGGATATAAGTTGTTTCTAGTACATGTACTGGGATGTACAATATGAATAACATCCACAGAGCCCTTGCAATTGTCTGTGGTAGTCCCAGCGACAGGTGGTATTTCTTCCAAAATACATGCATCATTACTGATGGTGACCCCCCCAGTACAAACTTGGGCAGAGTCTATCTCCACAGGAGTAATGCTGTTGTGTCCATTCAATTCAACACCCACATTCATATCATTTGTTACACTATTACTTGTAACATCGTTGATAAAATTAAAGTGTGTAGATTCCTTTACTTTCCTAGGAGGCATGGGGGTAGAAGGATCCCTATGCATCTGAGATGTTGTAAAGGAATCCTGCCCTGTTCTGGGCCATAAGAATACATTGCCCAATTTAAAATCATTAATATCCCTGGTGGCTTTGTGTTTTTTCTGCTGTAAAAGTTTTCTTTCATACGCTAGCACACAATCTAGCAAGTTCTCAAACAATGGTGCAACCACCTTATCCGAAAAGTTACTAAACAGCTCCTGCTGTTTGCGCTTGATATTGTCTGTTAACCTAACCTCCTCAGGGAGGAAAAAGTCAATTAGTAGTTGCAAATACTTGCGACTCACCTCAATGTTCAGGCGTTGCCATTTCGCGAGTAAATCTGAATGTTCCTTGCCTTGATTTGGCATATTAAGAACCCTTAAACCTCGCGGAATAATATGTTGTTCGAGGCAGAACTGGAAGTGTATCCACTGTGTTTGTAAGCGTTTGAGCCTCATCAAATCTTTCTCCATGCTATCCAAAACTGCATGTAGTCTTTCCGAATTCAAGGTCGGCGTCATGACATCATCGGAGGTCGGCGTAGACTCAAAAAACAGAGATGCACTGACAGTTTCTTTTAAATACTGTTGGAAGCGCGCCTGCAACGCTCCAGTCCCACGGTCTTCACTTCTCGGGACATAATCCAGTTCAAGATTCACCATTACCCAAGAAAAGAGTCTTACTCTTGCTGGCAAGCAGAAAAAATGTACTGAATAAAAAATAAAATAAAGTAAAATCCACTGCTCAGCAAGCAAACGCTGTAGTTCCGTGAGGTAGATATAATGTAAGTCACAAAGGAGACGGAGTACAGCAGGAGTAAGAACAAAACTCCAAATTTAATTCCAAAAATGTGCACTTATAACATACGGATGAGCGCTTTCACCATTACAGCTTCTTCAGATCCTTGTATAAAAATCACAGTAGACCTCCCCTTATATAAGCAGCTCAATTAATCAATTAAAACAATTTAAACAATTAAAAGCAATGCTGGAGAATTTAAAGAACTCTCCCATATATAAACATGTTAATGTAAAGTAAGACAAAAATATATAAAACTTGCATGGTGAATAGAATGAGAGAGCATATTTACCACATGAGAAAGGGCACTTTACACAATGCCAAATCAAGGCAAGGAACATCCAGATTTACTCGCGAAATGGCAACGCCTGAACATTGAGGTGAGTCGCAAATATTTGCAACTACTAATTGACTTTTTCCTCCCTGAGGAGGTTAGGTTAACAGACAATATCAAGCGCAAACAGCAGGAGCTGTTTAGTAACTTTTCGGATAAGGTGGTTGCACCATTGTTTGAGAACTTGCTAGATTGTGTGCTAGCGTATGAAAGAAAACTTTTACAGCAGAAAAAACACAAAGCCACCAGGGATATTAATGATTTTAAATTGGGCAATGTATTCTTATGGCCCAGAACAGGGCAGGATTCCTTTACAACATCTCAGATGCATAGGGATCCTTCTACCCCCATGCCTCCTAGGAAAGTAAAGGAATCTACACACTTTAATTTTATCAACGATGTTACAAGTAATAGTGTAACAAATGACATGAATGTGGGTATTGAATTGAATGGACACAACAGCATTACTCCTGTGGAGATAGACTCTGCCCAAGTTTGTACTGGGGGGGTCACCATCAGTAATGATGCATGTATTTTGGAAGAAATACCACCTGTCGCTGGGACTACCACAGACAATTGCAAGGACTCTGTGGATGTTATTCATATTGTACATCCCAGTACATGTACTAGAAACAACTTATATCCTGAAGTACATGTGGTTAAGAATAGACCTGTTTCTACAAAAGAAGGATCAGAGCCTGTTGTTAAACCTAAGAAAACTACTACCTTGACTGATTCTAGCAAGCTCTCAAGTTTGGATTTGACTTTTCCTCTGCCAGTGCGCATGGAGAAAGGTCCTCGCAGACCTCGCTCCATGAGCAGGGGCAGACAGAAGAGGAAATTATCAGGGGATTTTATGCCCCATCAGTCTTTAAAGAGAATGTGGAACAACAAGCATTAATTTATAATTTGTCCCACATTACTCTAACAGATGATGATACCAGTTTATTAAACAAAGGTTTGAATTTTATTCCTAAAAGCCAGAGCAAATTGACTGATACAATGGTGGACTTAAAACTTTTTTGTAGGAATGTAATGCTTAGATTAATTTATAATGACTCTGAGAAAGAATCAGCACAGAGCAGGAAGTTTGCTTTTAAGAATTTAAGTGATTTTGTACCAACTCACCACCCATTAGTTGAAGCATTCCTTAAGTTAACAGAGGAGAAATTGTATAGTTACTGTAATACTCAACTGGGACCCCAAAAACAGAAGAGGCGGGATAACTTGAGCTTTCGGGAACATCAGTGTCTGAGGAAATTGCAGAATGATCCTACCATTATAATTAGACCAGCTGATAAAGGTGGGAAAGTTGTAGTATTGGATATGTCATTTTATCCGGAGGCTATGTCCTCCATGTTACAGGACAGGTTCTATGAACCCACTTCCATGGAACAGGTTCACTCTGTTGTCAGATATATTCATGACATGCTTTATGACATTCTTAGAAGTAATTTAATAAATAAGGAGCTATATGGATACCTTATGATTTATACACCCACTATACCGATTATACAAGGTCTCCCCAAGGTACACAAAAATATGAAGAACCCACCCATGAGACCCATAGTTTCTGGCCGTGGTTGGGTAACTGAACACCTTTCAGTCTTTGTGGAGAAACATCTGAGATGTGTATTGAATGACAATGTTACAGTCTTGAAGGATTCTAAGCAATTTTTGATTGATCTGTATGAATGTATTGGACACCATGATAGAATCTCTAGTTGTACTTTTGTGACTTTTGATATTCAATCCCTATTTACTGTAATACCTAATGATATAGGACTTGATTATGTGTTAAATTATCTGAAAGCACACAGTACTTACACTGCAGTATTGATAGACCTTATAGTTCATTTTCTAGAACTGGTCTTGGAGAACAACTTATTCATGTTCCAAGATCAGATCTATAAACAGCGTGATGGCGTAGCTATGGGCACTCCATGTGCAAATAGCTACGCCAACATGTTCCTTGCATATTGGGAGGAACATGTTTTATTTAAGAATGCACTTTTCTGTGAACGTGGTGTTCTACAGAAGGTTTGTTGATGACCTTTTTGTTCTTTGGAATGAAGCATCAGAACAGCTGGAATCAATGCTATCCATTATGAATGACTTAACTGCATTCCTTACTTTTACCATGAACTATTCCACACATAGAATTGATTTTTTAGACCTATATATTGAGAGATTAACAGATGATATGATAAATATGGGGGTCTACCGCAAGGCATGTTACTGCAATTCCTTGTTATTAAGGTCTAGTATGCTCCCACAATTTGTTTTTAAGAATATAATGAAAGGACAGGCCATTAGAGCCTCGAGATTGAACCCCACTGAACAGGGATTTATCTCAGAAGTAGACAATCTGAGAAATAGATTACTGACCCGGGGATACAAGGATAATGAGATTATACCATACATGGAGGAAGCATACATGTCACGCACCACTTCAGGTGCACCATACTTTGGACCCAGGGTCCAAGATCAATCCGTTGGAGATCATATGTTAAACAGATCTATTAAATTTTCCACTCTGTACACTTCTGATCAATATCAGTTAAAGGAAATTATTAGCAAACATTGGGAAATTCTCCTGGTTGATGATGACTTGAAACGCATTGTGGGGGAGCCACCAAGTTTCCTATTTCGGAATAAGAGCAACCTAAAGCGGTTGCTTTGTCACCACAGACATGATAGGATTATGAAGAACACTGGTCACACTAAACCCTGTGGTCACTGCAACTTTTGTTAATTTATTGATAGCAGTGAGGTGTTTATACACCCGGATTTACACACCATTTTCTCCATCAAGGCAGATGCAGATTGTATGACACCTAATGTGGTGTATTTAGCTACTTGTCAGGCATGCCCGAGTTTCTATGTTGGTAAAACTAACCGGCCGTTAAGGGATAGAATGAGAGAGCATATTTACCACATGAGAAAGGGCACTTTACACAATGTCTTAGCAAAACATATAACCACCGATGACAATGATCATACTTTCTTGTTCCAGGTCCTAGGGATAATTGTTGTGAATAAGAGGGGTGGTAATACTATGAATCTCACTGAATCTAAGGAGACTGACTGGATCATTCGTTTGAAAGCTGATAGGGGGCATGGGTTGAATGATAGAGCTTCTATAAAACCTAAGCTGAGACAACGCAGGCACATAAAATGAACTATCATTTATTTGTATATGTCCTTGATTATGTATTTTATTAATATTAACTTATCAGAATGTTTATTTATATGTTTTTAGGTCACTATGCAAGTTTTATGTATTTTTGTCTTACTTTACATTAACATGTTTATATATGGGAGAGTTCTTTAAATTCTCCAGCATTGCTTTTAATTGTTTAAATTGTTTTAATTGATTAATTGAGCTGCTTATATAAGGGGAGGTCTACTGTGACTTTTATACAAGGATCTGAAGAAGCTGTAATGGTGAAAGCGCTCATCCGTATGTTATAAGTGCACATTTTTGGAATTAAATTTGGAGTTTTGTTCTTACTTCTGCTGTACTCCGTCTCCTTTGTGACTTGCATTATATCTACCTCACGGAACTACAGCATTTGCTTGCTGAGCAGTGGATTTTACTTTATTTTATTTTTTATTCAATTAAAATAAACTGTTTTAAATAACATTTGACAGAGAGAATAATAGAACCTGGAGTGCAGAGCCAAAAGCAATGATAGTGTAAGTCAAGTGAGGTGCGCAGTAATTCTTTAGACAGATGAGAAATCGGTGGGGAAGCGACGACTAGTTCTTCAGAGGTTATCTACATCACTTGAGTAGACTCATGCTACATAGACCATTGAGTTTATTCTTTCATCATATTTTTATGTACATATATAAGGGTGAATTGCAACGGGCTACCAAAGTTATAATATGATTTTCAGAACTCTGCAAACTCAGTAGATATGACATTTCTAATAGTGTTCTGTTGTATTCATGCATTTGTATTTGTAATAAAAAGTTTAATCTAATTTCAGTCATAAAATGTTCCTCTTCAACATATAGTCAAAATCTGTGCTTTACTTCTTAATATATTCTGCTGCTGTCTTTTATGAAATTAATGAGGGGGATGCAATTGTCATGAGTTCAAACTGAACAGTTTGCTTATTATGTCATAAGAGTAGATGTATTAATCTTGTAGTATACCTGCAATAAAGACTTCTGAAATTGAACTGCTTCTCCAGATGTTAACCATTTGAAAAGAGCAATTATTATGTTAAAACCAGAAGTAAACAGCCTCACTTATATTACCAGTGACCCATTCCTCCAGATTAGGGTTTAATACACAGACCCCCTCTTTTGCCTTCTTCAACAGAAATCCAATTTGTTTCTTCTGTTGAAGAGCTATTGTCAGACTTATGATCCAATATAGCAAAGAAGTGTATTAAAACTTGTTTTGAGTTTTAATAACCTGAAGGAGATTAGCTGCTAATTGCTTGTTTATTGCAGGAGTGCAACTTTGTGGAGATTTCTGTAACCAATTTTATCTTGTGTATTTATATTAATCTAGTATCCCATCTGCACTTACGAACATGGCAGAGCCCTGAAGTTTAATGCAAAGTAAAGGGTCCTTATAGTGCACTGATGATACTGTATAATGTCTTTATGAAATGCTGTGACTGTGTATGAAGTACTTATATGTCAGATTTGACCACTTGGGTAATACCACACTGTAATACCAGAGGAGCATCTAAAGATAAAGTTGTTCTTCAGTTAGTGTTTCTCCTAAGCAGCCTAGCTAGAAAATAAAAATATTGAGCAACCTAAGTATGTGAACAAGCATAAGCAAACAAAACCTAAACCATGCATGCATAAGCCCTAACACACAAATACAAACTGCTGCAACAGAAAAAAAACATTTGGAGGCCAGCACTCTCACTAGCCTATTTATGCCTTTCAGCAAAATGTACTGATTGTATAGAAATAGCACTGATTGTAACTGGAGATTTTATTTGCTAGCAAAATATTGTAAAACAACCTTTACATTTAAACAGTTTGTTGGGAACAGGCATGGTGAAGTGTGATGGATGTAGACAGTGCTTTTTTTGTAAACAATAAGGTGGTGGTATGCATACATTGCATTTGGGTCAGCCCCCCCCCCCTCCCATGCAGCAATTCCAATGTCCCATTAATTGGGTATTTCTCCCCATTTGCCATAAACACTGTTCAAAACTCTCAGTGTGCATACTGTTTTCTGCTTTACTTCTACAATGATTACAGATACTTGGATTTAATTTAAAACTTTTATTTCAAATTTTATAGCACAAATACTGATACGCATTTGCTAAAAAGAGCAATACAGTCTCTCAATGAAAACAGAGTTAGCATTAAAACTTCTCTGCCTTTGAAAGTCACATTCACTGAAACAGCATTGAAACCCACATTCAAAGAAAATGCATCTGGCCAGTGGCAGATTGTTTACTTTTGGGCTGTTTTCAAATCATAGGCCCGCTGCACACATTTTTAGGACCACACAAAATTTCTTTGATCCACTTTCCTGATTGTATTAAATTATAATATATAATAATTAGGTTATATCCCTTGTATAATACAGCACCACCTGTTGGAGCGTGTTTTAAATTTATAGTTTTGAACATTTTTCCAGTAAGCAATGAAAGAAAGCATACGAATCAATAATGACAAAACTGCCCAATTCAGAACATTTCAACCATAAAAGGCCACTCAAATGTCTGTCATTACAGTCCATCAATATCAGTCAATATGCACAATCTCTGCAGAAGTAAAAGTCAGGTGAATAATTTCACATTAATGAGATCTGTAACTAATGAAAAGACTGCTGCTAGCAAACAACTGTATATTTCAATGTTTCAGCTACAAATTCAGTGCCTGCCCTCCTTGAAGAATAAATTTCCTATGTTACATTAAAAAAAATGTTAAGCAGGTAATATTGCACACACACACACACACACACACACACACACACACACACACACACACACACACACACACACACACACACACACACACACACACACACACACACACACACACACACACACACACACCCCATATCTCTCAAACTCTTAGCGCAAGAAATCTGGACAAAGCCTATCATAATGGGGGAGGGGGGCAAAGGCCCAAAACTAGGGACATATTTTAAATATTGCTCTTATAAACTTAAGAAGTTGCTAGAATGACAAGATTTGTGTTAGAATGCATTTTCTGAATGAAATGAAGTCTGAAACTCAAATGCACGTCAGTATTTAGTAACTTTAATATTTAGAACTTTCCAGTGATCTGTCAAAAAAGACACTTTTTATGAGGAATAGACCAAAAATATAAGGCAAAAATCTGCAGATTCTGTAAAACTCTGTACAGTTAAAAGGAATGGCACAAACGTACATCCCCTAACCTCCTTCTTACACCCCCCATACATCTCAACCTCTTAAAGCAAGAAATCTGGACAAAGCCACTTCAGTCCTCAATGATTTGCTCATACACACAATTTTATGAGAAATGCACCAGAAATATGAGGCAGAAATATGGACAGTAGAGAGATATAACCCCCCCAACTTCCTTTTACACACACCCCTACCTTCCTCTTACACGCACACAGCTTTCACTTGTCCATTCGTGGTCCGTAGTCCAGACGTCTTTTGGAATTCAAATTCTGAGAGTGGAAGATGAAGACATAAACAATCGGTTGCACAGACGCAGTAGGTGTTTGTGACCTGTTTTCAGGTTCTGCGTCTGTGCAACCAGACGCAAAGGATGTTCTTAAAGGAAGATACATTTTTTTTAAATTGAAAGAAAATGAATCTTCCAGCCAGTGGGCCCCCTCCCAGCCAGCGTTTTTATATATACATATATATATATATATATATATATATATATATATATATATATATATATATATATATATATATATATATATATATATATATATATATAGTTTACAGTCAAAATCCATATTGGATGGAAGATGGTCGATTGGCATGTTGCCAACTGTCGGTAGTTCATATCAGCAAATGCCACTGTGCATTCGCTAATATGACATCAGCCTAAGGGCTAGAGATTGAGGTACAGTACATATTGGAGCATTCATCCCTTTCCTCACTGTAGTGCAATCTCAAAGTTGGAATATATAGTTAAAATGGGATGTGGGGGGTGCAGGCCCCCCCCCCCCCGCAAAGACATGATGTAAAGTGTAGGAGTTATACTTACTTGAGCTCATCACATTTTATGTTCGGCTATGTTGTCAAATCTGCTGAATTCGTTCAGCAGATTCGACATTTCACCTAAGTGAAATTTGTGATTTGGCCTTTATGTTCAAAGATCCGAATGGAGTTGTGTAATGACTTTCAGCATTTTGATAGTAAACATATATATAATATAATATGTAGTCAATACCACAACCAATTGTCACGACTGAGGTGCCGGTACACCATACTGATGTGTACTGTGACAAAAAAAAGCCCTAGATATAGGTCTCATCCTGAAAGAAAATAGTAAAAGAAGATAAGTGATTACAGTGAAGGTGTGTTGTTTAGAGTAGCAAAATTTGTAGAGTGTTATGTGCAAAAGAGTAAGCTCAGTTAAGATAACAGAAAAATTACAGGTAGTATGGCATAAAATAAGCAGAATAGGAAAATGTGTGCTTGCATGATAGGAGAATGAAGGTGTGAGATGCAGAGAAGTAGCTGCTCTCACATTGGCAGCTAAAGACAACAGTATGCTACTTATTTTTAATTAATTTTAATCTTATAAATTTGTTAACCAAGTAAGCCCACTATGCATGTGTCCATCTTCATGGGCATAATTTTAATCATATACATTTGTTAACCAGGTAAGTCCACAGTGTGTGTGTGTCCCTCTTCATGTGCAGCATGGGAGCAGTGTATGGTCTTGCTCAGAGTCACACAGTTGGCAGTAGTCAAAACTTGTACCTTTGTCTACAGGGCGAAGCAGCTCATTAACACCTCAGAGCATTAATCTTCTGCTGTAACTCTCTCACTTGATTTAAACTTGAAATAGACAAGAGTCTTCATCAAGAGACAAAATGACAACCATGATACCAATGTAAAATAATCATCTCATTTCATATATTTACACACACAAATAAGCATCTCTGTTTTACTGTATAATTCCAGGTCTGAGTAATGGGGTAATCTTGGTTTCTTTTTGCAGCCAGTTTGCCTGGCATGGATATCATACCTCTGTATGAAAGCCTTTGTCTCTTTTATAGTACTCTTTCTTAATCTCATAGACTCTGTATATTGTATGCAACCTGTGTGTACCTGGTATAGTTTGTGAATTTAGTTCATTGCTGTGATTTTTGCACAGTCATTGAGGCAGAAAAAGCTGTGTTTGCCTCTCTTCCAATTGCAAAAAGGACCATGATTACTGGATGGTGGTAACTTATTTACATACTTTTTTCCGATATGAACGAAACGAGTTATCCCCACATAATGAAAGAGAAAGCAAAGCTGTTTTTTTTTTTAAGTGGAATTGCTCACCAGTTGGCATAAGACCCCAAAAGCTGACCCTAACCCTACCTGAACAATAATCCTAAACTCCTGTCCTAACCCTAACCCTAATTCTAACATTCTATACTTAACCAAAACTGGTTCATAGATAAGTACTACGCTAGCTACCCTTGTTTGACTATTTTAAGGCTAGCCAGTTTCCATTTCAAAGGTGAGAATCAAACTCTGTCCCTTGCATTGGCGATGTAAACACCTTAGTCATTACCAGCTCCCAACACCAAACTGGAAGAGCACAGATTTGAACCTACAACTCATCTAAGTTTGCACTCCATCCCTGACACCTACCTTCCTAGTTAGTCCATCCTGACTTCTACAAGCAGCAGTAGAGTTCTGACTGCCCATCCTACTATTTGTTACATCCCTCCCTGTTACATCCATTAATCATAAAGGGGGAACAAAATTGGTTGTAGTGTTTTGCTTCTATCAGCCTAGCCCTCTGGCTAATAAGATCAGCCTAGCCAAAAGCTCTGTGCTGCAGTTCTGCCTGCTTATCCTAATGTTTTCTATGTCCCTCCCTGTTATAGTCAGTACTTGGAAATGAGAATCAGTCAGCAGTGGTGTCTTGCTTTTGTCAGCTCATTCCACAGGCTAAGAACAGCATCCTAGCCAAAATTGGTATATTGCTTCTACAGACTTATTTATGTCTGTCCATAATGTTGTTTGTTGCATCCATTTCTATTACAGACAGTACTAAGAAGGGGGAAAAATAATTGGTGACATCTAGCTTCCATCAGCTCACCCCTCTGGCTGTGAACAGCAGCCTAGCCAAAACTAGTGTACTGCTTCTGCCAGCAACTCTAGTTACCTGCCCTTAGTGTTGTTTGTTGCATCCCTTCCTGTATAGCCATGACTAGAAGAGAGAAATTGATGGTGGTGTCTCATTTCCACCAGCTCAGCTTTTGGCTAAGGATAGTAGTTTAAACCAAAACTGGTGTACTGCTTCTACAGGCAACACTAGTTCTGTCTTCCTGTCCTTGCTGTTCTTTGTTACATCCCTCTCTGTTATAGCCATACTGAGAAGGGGGAAAGAAATTCCATTAGCACAGTCCTATGTCTAAGAACAGTAATGTATCCAAATCTGTTGTACAGCTTCTATAAGCAGTGCATGGTAGAATTATACAAACTGTGTTAAGAAGTCTTATTACTAAATTTGTTACAAAAGGCACCACAGTGCCAATATGAGTTGCGGTGTAGCCCCCCACCCCCATTTGTTTAACCAGTCTGGAAAACGTTGATTGCTTCTTGCTGAATGCTCTACTGTATCTTCTCCCTGCCTTGTGTAGTGATGAGGAGACATTCCATGCCCCTCCAGCTCAGTCCCCACTGTGGTACATATCTGAGCTTAGTCCCCACTGTGTTACATATATGTGTGGAGTGCTGACACCTTGTAACCTAAATTCCACACAAAAACTGAGTTTGAGCCAGGCAGTCAGTGGCAGGACAAATTGTTTCCATTTCCCCTTGCTATACTTCTTGTCTGGGCCTTTTTATTTTGCTGAGTACTGTCAGGCAGCCTTTAGATCACCTTACAGGACTCTACTAGATGGACTAAATTAGTATATTTCTTATGGAAGACTTTTTTTTTCCCTGTGGCTTGTTTTTCTTGCCACTTGCATGAAGTAACACTTTGATTTTACCAGGGGTGCTAATGATGCCCTGCAGGTCTACTTGTATATGTATACAGAGACTGACTGTAGCACCTGCTGCTTGGTCAACCTATGAAGACAGCATTCCCTTTGACCTTAAAGAATTTCAGTGCAGTTTGTTGGGATGGTTGTATATCTTGTTTCATATACGGTTAACTAGTCCCCCTCACTATCCTTTGGATGGCTTTTGACTCCCATGCATTCCCTTGCTGTTAGGTATTTCTTATCTCCCATGAATATTTCACATTACATAACCACCTATCTCCTTCTAGGCCCTTCATATATCCAACTCAGCAACCTGTACTGATGCTTCTACACATCTTCCTTTAAATATAGTCTGACATTTTTTCCAAAGTGGTTCTAAAAATGAAAAATTCCCTGGCTAAGGATTATTTTGATTTGTAAACACAGAAACAACAGACAGCATTGACATTACTTGCTTATAGATATGCTGTGTCTGTTGTTATACTTGTTTAATGCTTGCACAACTACATGCCTGTCATATAATGGAATCACTTAGGTTGTGCTTCTGTGGCTAGTTAATAACATTTGTCAGAATATTTTTTTCTGCCCATGTTGTAACATTGAGGTGCACCTGATATATTGCTGCACATTACCTTCATTCATACTTATTTTTTGTTACCTGTCTCTCATCTCTGCGTCATAGTTGTACCTATTGAATCTGCTATGTGTTGCATCTTGTTTCCATCAGCTCAGTCATCTAGCTAAGAAAAGCAGCTTAACCAACCTTCTATAAGCTATGCTAGGTAGAGCCATATAAACTGTATTAAAATGTTTTATGACTAAATTTATTACAAAAGGTTGCAGTAGGAACCCAGTCATTTCATGTTAATAGATGGACAGCCACTTTAGTTAATGGCAAAACTTCAAATCCAACTCACTGAAACCAAATTCAGTGAACTTTGGAAAAAAACGTTTTTTACTGTTTGCAGTGGTGCAAGCCCTCTTTCGTCATCCATGTGGTGGGACACCTCCACACTCCCCAGACTTATATACAGTAGAATCTCATTATAACGGACTTGGTTATAATGGAATCTTGGTTATAATGGAGAAGGTCTGCAGATCCCAGCTGCACACAGACATAAATGTGTAGAAAAGGCATTGGATATAATGAACTCACTTATAAGGAAATTTTGCTTATACCGGACTTCTCATAGGCTTGTCTTATTCAGTTATAGCGGAATACGCATGTGCATCATTTACACGTATTTGCTGTTTTGTGTGAAATGGCAGAGAAGTCAGCTAGGTTGAAGAGGTGTTCAATAACTCTAGAGTTAAAAACATGAAATTCTCATGTTAATAGAAAATACAAAACAAAACACAAACTGACATCATGCAAGAGTATGGTCTTAGTAAGTCAACAATTAGTGATATTTGGATTAACCGTGGGAAATACAAATCCTCTGGACAGTTTGCTGACAGCAGCAAGAACATGCAGAAATCTCCATATGATGACACTGAAGAAGCTCTCTTCCTTTGGTTAAAGCAAGCATTTTCAGTCAGTGTCCTTGTGTCTGGTGCAATATTAAAAGAGAAGGTGGTTATTTTTGCCAATGAACTTGGTCACGGTGACTTTAACTGCAGTGATGGCTGATTGGACTGGTTTAAGAAATGCCGAGCTGTTATCTTCTCCATTCTGAGTAGAGAATCAGGATCTGTACTGCAAGAACTGGCCAAGTTTTACTCTGACTTCTGGAAGAAGAGTATCTGAGTTACAGGCTCTTATGGTGATTCAACTTTATCTAATCTTTCAGAAGGATGTAGCATCTTTGAGAACAAACCCTTCATTTATGCTGAAAGTGGTTTCAGAGTTTACCAAGACCCAGAATGTACTTCGTTTTCTATCCAGGACCAAAAAATAAGGAGAAAGAATTTTACACACATTCACTGTCCACAAGCAGCTCAAATACTATATTGACAGGCAAAACCCTTCAGGAATTCTGTTGATTTCCTAAGAAGGTATGAAAAAGGGAGAATTAGTGTCAAAGTAGTCAAGTCTAAATTGTTGTCCCATGCCATTGCTTTTTGTTATTCTCACCATAACAATACACCTGCAGTCAGCATCAAGATCCATTCTAACTCGGCATTGGCTATGTCTGAGGCCTTTTGGAAAGGAGCGGAGTCTAAAATATACTAGAGGCAGCAACTTGTTCATGTGTGCCCACTTTGCAAAGCACTACAAATTAGACTGCTTATCTAGGTCCAGAACTGGCTTTGCCAAAGCTATACTCCAGGGACTCCTGGTCTCTGATCCTTCCTTCTCCTCAATTTCTTTCTAAGCTCTGGTATTGTACCCGTGTAGCTTAGACTACAGCATCAGTGATCTAATGATATAGTATAGTTGTGTAACAACTTATCATAACAGCAGTGGCGGCTGGTGACTTCAAATCACAGGGGGGCTGCAGGAGACAGCTGAATGGGTGGGGTCAAGGGGAGGGGATGTGGTCAACCAGAAAGGGAGGAGCTATGCACAAAACCACAAAAAACTAACTTTAATTAAATACGCTGCCCTGGGTGGCAAACCATCATTATGAAAGTCCAATCAAGACAAAAATAAGTGTAGAAGAATAAAAATATTTCAATGCATTGGCTGCATGACAGCTTACTTAATATCTACATGGAAACAAAAGGTTGTGAGGCATGAAAAAATAAATTACTTTTAAATACATTACTGGAATGCCAGTCAAAATCAAGTATAAGAAAAACCAGAAGCACTCAACTCAAACCACTTCTCCTTGCACTGCAGTCCTAATTATAATATATTCAGCTTTATTAAAGTACCAAGTAACATGCTGAAAGTAGAAATCTATGTGATGCCCCCACTTGTAAAAATGTTTATCCAAAAAGACCTGCTGCCTGAACTTGTTTCATGGGGCAAACATGATAAAAGTAAAAAATGAAAAGCAAACAAGAAACAAGCTCAAGATACATTGCTTAAAGGATTACTGTACAGGTTATGGACCACACATGATTGGCATTCTGTTTAGTTTACGGGTAAAGTCTGTAGAGATGACTGGAAGTCTCCAACAAGTGTAATGAGCTTTTTAAAATAATGGAATCCTGTCCTTTAATACCCAAGGCTTATACATTATCTAGTCAAGTATTCTCTGCATGGCAACAACAGAAAGGCTTTCATTGTTGGCAATTCTTTAACAGTATGCTTATTAAAGATTACTTGCATCTTACGATCTCAGACAAGCTTACCTTATGGTCATTAAAGCATTGCTACTTAAAACACAGAGCAACAGGCACTTTGAGTAATAAGCATAAATCAACAGTACAAAATATGACAGAAACCAGACCATTCTGCAAAATCAAGGACAGATGAAAAGCCACTGTAGTACTTATGCAGTGTGTCCTCCCCATCCAAGGTAGATACAACTACTCCTTGCCTTGCTTGGACACATCCAGAGTCACTACATGGGGGAGTGGGGTGCAACAAGCATGTCACAATTTGAAATCTCTCTGGCTGACTGTGATGGCCCTGACACATTTGTCATACTTCTCAACCTCAAGAGCAAGAAATCTGGACAAAGCCATACACAGAAGTGGGACAAAGGTCCAACAATAAGGACAATTTTTAAATATTGCTCTAATAAACTTAGAAAGATAATAGAATAGATCTTGCATTAGTATGAATTTTCTGAAGGGTATAAAATCTGAAACGCAAATGTCTGTCATTTTCTAACTTCAGTCTTTAGTGATTTGTCACAAAACACAATTTTATGAAAATGGACAAAAATGTGATGCAAAAATATAAAATAGACACACAATACAGCTGCTACCTGTCAAAGAAGGGACACTTTAATATTAGTACTGCTACCTTGAGCAGCTGACAAAATATAAAAGAATCTACATGCATTTCAAGTAATCTATAACTTTGATTATTACAGTTATTTCTTAATTGTAAACCCTCCATGTTTTCTTCCAAAATTGCTATTTTGCGGAGGGATTATAAGGGGGAAGAGCAACATTTTGAGCCAAAAATTGGGGACAGTTGAGAGGTTGGCTATGCCTAAGTCTATAAAGCAATTTATTTGCATGTACCTCTCAACCTGTTAATGCAGTAAATCTGAACAAGGCCAAATGTATTGGGGGCACATATAAACAGTACTAAAAATTGCTCTTGTATAAATTGAGACAGTTGATAGAACAGCTCTTACTTTAATATGCATTTTTCTGAAGGTTATGAAGTCTGAAACTTATTGAGTGACTTCTGGCAAATCATTTAGGAATTAAAACTACAAATTTTATGAACAACAAACCAAAAATAAGAAGCAAAAATCTATTCATTCTTTGAAAATCTGGACAGTTGGGAGGTATAGTTCAGCTGGGCCTGTCTGAGTTTGCTGCCCCCCCCCCCCCTGACAAAATAATGGTTGAATGGAGCCTCTGCAGCCATTCCAATGAACCATTATACTTGTCTATTTCACTCCATTTACCATAAACACTAATGTGCATACTGCTTTACTTCTATGATGAGTTGGACTTCATTTGAAAGTTTTATTTTGTATTTTACAACACAAACACTAAGTCATCTGTTAAACAAAGCAATGCAGTCTCACAATGAAAACTTAGCATTAAAACTGCTCTGCCCTTGAAACTCACATTCATTGAAACAGCATTGAAACCCACATTCAAAGAAAATACATTTTGCCAGTGGCAGATAAAGATTAATTTTGGGCTGTTTTCGAATCATAGGCTCCTTGCATATGAAACATACATGTGCTCTTTGATACACCTTCCTCATTGTACTAAAATTATATTCCTTGTACAATACAGTACACTTGTTACAGGGTGTTTTAAATTTGTTTTGAACATTTTTTCCAGTAAGCAATCAAACAAACCATATGCACCCATAATGGCAAACTGCCCAGTTGAGAACATTTATCATAAAAGTCTACTCAGACTTCCACAGTCCACCATTATTAGTAAATATACACAATTCTACAGTCCACCATTATTAGTAAATATGCACAATTCCACAGTCCACTATTATCAGTAAATATGCACAATTCTACAGTCCACCTTTATCAGTAAATATGCACAATTCTACAGTCCATTATCAGTAAATATGCACAATCTCTGAAGTCAGTCATCTAAATAATTCCACATTAAAGAAATCTGTAACTAATGAAGCGGTTGCTGCTAGCAATCACCTTTATATTTCATGGTTTCATCGAAAAATAAAGTGTCTGTTGCCCCTCAGGAATAAATTGCCTATATTACATTAAAAAATGATAAGCTAGTAATAATATTGCAAAAGGAAATGGATGGCAAACTGATAACAGACTCATAGTTAGTATCTTCACCAAGGAGAACATTCTCAGTACGGCAGCATCCACCCCTTGTGGGAGTAGAACCCACAACCTTCTGCATCAAAAGCAAGTACACAGCCTGTTGTGCTATAGTATTAACTTGGCAAAGCACTAAACTTCTATTCCGCTGCAGCTCCCAGTTCCTTGTAAAATCTACTCAATACTCAACTGCATCTCAACGCTCAAGAAAACTGGAAAAGCCAAATGTATTCAAAAGCCCAAAACAGGGACACATTAAACATTGCTTGTATAATCTTGGAAAGTTGCTAGAATAAAATGTTGTGTTGCCACCATATATTTTACTGCCAAGGTCCCTGAGCAAAAACAGTCAGAGTAACATGCCACTTACATCAGCTGCTTTGTAAAAGAGAGGAAGACTGAAACTTAAATGGCTATCATTTAGTGAATTCAGTTCTCACCATAGCTGTCAACCTCTTAGTACAAAACACCTGGACAAACCCAGTAATGAGGGAATACAGCCCTCAAACATATTCAGTGAATTCAGTTCTTGCCATAGCTGTCAACCTTAGCACAAAAACCTGGACGAAAGCCAATAATGGGGGAATACAGTCCCAAAAATAGGGACAAATTTAAAATATTCATCTTATAAACTTAGAAAATTGCTAAAAAAAAAGGTTGTGCTACTATGTATTCTGAAGAACATGAAGTTGGAAATTCAAATGCGGTCAATTTTACTGGACAGAACAAAAACAATTTTCAGCAGAGAGATTAATACTGCAGACCGTCTTTGTAAAATGGCAGGGCACCAGAGCAAATCCACACAAATACAGGAGGAGATGCAGACAGAAGCCACCCCAACCAAGAATCAAACAAGAAAACCTATAGCTGTGAGGCAACAATACTACCACTGCACCATCAGTTATGCAAGGAATTAAACATTCAGAAACCTGAAGTCTGAAATTCAAATGCCTGTCAATTTTACTGCGGACAGAACAAAACAATTTTCAGCAGAGGGATTAATACTGCAGAGACGTCTTTGTAAAATGGCAGGGCACCAGAGCAAATCCACACAAATACAGGGAGGAGATGCAGACAGAAGCCACCCCAACCAAGAATCAAACCAGAAAACCTATAGCTGTGAGGCAACAATGCTATCACTGAACCATCAATTATGCAAGGAATTAAACATTCAGAAACCTGAAGTCTGAAATTCAAATGCCTGTCGATTTTAGACAGAACAAAACAATTTTCAACAGAGGGATTAAAACTGCAGACACATCTTTGTAAAATGGCAGGGCACCAGAGCAAATCCACACAAACACAGCTAGGAGATGCAGACCACACAGAAGCCACCCCAACCAAGAATCAAACCAGAAAACCTATAGCTGTGAGGCAACAATACTACCACCATCAATTATGCAAGGAATTAAACATTCAGAAACCTGAAGTCTGAAATTCAAATGCCTGTCAATTTTACTGCGGACAGAAGAAAACCAATTTTCAGCAGGGATTAAAACTGCAGACACGTCTTTGTAAAATGGCAGGGCACCAGAGCAAATCCACACAAACACATGGAGGAGATGCACACTCCACAGAGAAGCCACCCCAACCAAGAATCAAACCAGAAAACCTATAGCTGTGAGGCAACAATACTACCACTGCACCATCAAATATGCAAGGAATTAAACATTCAGAAACCCTTAAGTCTGAAATTCAAATGCCTGTCAATTTTATTTAACATTTTAATCAGGACAGTCTGACTTGGAACAAATAAACAATTTTCAGCAGAGGCCCAGGAAGAAATAAGGCAAACATGTCTTTGTAACATGGGAGGACACAAAAGCAAACCCACACAAACACAGGGAGAAGATACAGACCCCAAAGAAGGAACCCCAGCCAAGAATCAAACCCAAGAACCTGCAGCTGTGAGGCAACAATGCTACTACTACACCATCAAATATCAAGCATTGCAACATTTACAAACCACAGATATTATGAGGAACAGATCAGATCGAATATGAGGCAAAAATCTGCAATTTTTTTACAAATGGTGGTGGGTAGGGAACTCAAGTCTTTAACATCTGCATACAGGGTACAGGGTTCAAGCCTGAGGTATTCCCTACCACACCACCATAAGCACCTGGGGCATTTACACACACACACACACACACACACACTCCAGTAAAGCATAAGCACCATACACACACAAACTCTCTCTCCAGTAAAGCATAAGCACCATACACACACAAATAAACATTGTAAAATAAAGGTAAAAAGCACCATACACTTACCTGAATATATCCAGCTAACGACATCCTTATACTCAAAGACCAGATCCCAAGGAAAGCCCGCGAGATCCCAATGCTCCTTCCTGAGTCCTGCTGCTGCTCTTGCAGTCGGACCCATACTCCTAGCGAGTCTGTGCACTTTAAAAGTGCACAGGCGTGTCCCCTATGGGGACTGCCGGACTGCCTTGAGCATGGACCGACAGTAGGCGGGACTACTATTTTTTTTTTTATTTTCCTTTTTATTTTTTATGTTGAGGGGGCTGCAGTCCGGCAGCCCGATGCCACGAGCCGCCCCTGCATAACAGTAGATTTTCAAATAGATCACTGTTGCAGTAACAGCACCCTCCCTGCACTCTCTTATTTTATTATATTTTATGCAAATGTATGGATATATTTTCCTTTTCCCTTTTTTCCTATCACATACTTAATGTGTAAGGTCCTAGCCTTCCTTCCTCTGATGTAAGAAAGTTCTGAAGGTTTGGCACCCTAACCACTGTACCACTCTCCTCAAGCTGTTCAGCAGTTAAGGCATATGAAGGTGCCCATAAGCTTTGGAAGCTGGCTAGTTGTTATAGTCTGGGCAGAAAATAACCCATATACCTTAGGCTCCTGCAACAGTGTTGTATCTGAACATCTAGTGTTATTGGTAGTTTACTTACACACCTGTATTTCCACATTGAAAGGGGCTGTCACACATTAAGTATCAAGATTTTTTTGAACTGATATATACGGTAAATAATACTGAATCATATTAATTCATCAAAAAAAATTTTTACAAGTATAAAGCAACACATTTTAACCATCCTGTGAGCATCTCAATTGAATTTGTTAATAAACTGTTAGCAAAAGTTCTACATTTTGCCCATTTGTTCCACATTATGAGAGGTAGTGTTCCTCATTTTGGAGATGGAAGGTTGAGAGCTATGCAGATAGCATACAAATGTTTATACAATTAAACTGCCAGGGACACAGAATTGTAAAGGTAATGGCTTCCAGTTTTTATTTCTTTATGTTGTTTGCCACTCTGATCTTCATATATGTTTCCCAGATATCTCCTGAAATTTATATCCTCCCTGACCAGCTTGATACTCATGAGGCTATCCCGCTGACTTTGACATGCATTTTCATTCACAGTTAGTTCATGTGCCATGTGTCCAGGGCTGGCCTTATGTATAGGTGAACCAAGCAACCGCCTAGGATGCGATGATTGTAGGGGCTGTCTTTCTGTATTTATTTCTTTATTTTTAGAGCAATATATCATTACATTAAAAAATAAAGAAATAAAGAAAGCTGGAAAATATGTACCCGTGGCATAGTGAGCACTCCAGAGGGGATGGTGCTTCAGTTGAATTAACATTCAAGTTGACTGTGTTAAATGTGGTGAAGTCCTACCTCGCAACATTCAAATATCGTCATGAAGGTGCCTGAAGAGTTTTAGTTATTTATTTTTATTTATTTATTTTGAATTTAATTTAGTTTAATTTAATTTAATTTAAATGAATTTAATTTCTGCAATGAACAAGGGACAGAGGCATGGACATTCTGCAGAATTCCAATCAGACAGGAGGTATTGTTAGAGAACTGTTATTAGTAATTTTACAGTAATGTTGGCAATGATCAACAAGATATTTTGGGCAGCATTTCAGACCTTTTATTATGTATGGGCAGTTGAGATGGGAGGAATGGTGTGGTGAGATACATGTCTTTACAATGATGCTGGCAGTGATCAACCAGATATTTTGGTAATATTAATCTGGCTTTGTGATTTTTGTGGTGCGACTTGGATTGTAAGATTTTAATGTGTGGTAAATTGTTTATATGGACTGTGGAGGCATACCTCTCAACCAGTTAGCAAGAAATATGGACAAAGCCTAAAATAATGGGGAGGGGCAAAAATTTGGACAGATTTTAAATATTTTTCTTAGAAACTTAGTTGCTGCAATGTTCTTTTTTCGGCTTTTCCTGGTTAGGGGTCGCCACAGCGGAACTCCGGTCCGCTAATGATTGGCAGTAGATTTTTACGGTGCCTAGGTGCCAGCTCGATGCCCAACCTTCAACAAAGGCACGCCTATTTCACACATGTCTTTTGAACGCCACTCGACTGCGGGGAGGACATGCAGACTTCACACAGAAAGCGCTCCAGCCGAGAATAGAACGGGAGAACCTCTTGCTGTGAGGCGACAACGCAGTTGCTGCAATAACATGATTATATTAGCATGTATTTTTCTGAAGGATATGAAATCTGAAACTCAAATGTATGTCATTATTTGATGACTTCAATCTTACATGATTTGCCAGAAAACCACAAATTTTATGAGGCAAAAATATGGATATTCTGTGAAAATCTGGTCATTTGAGAGTTATGCATAAAGGTGAAATAATATTACATAGTTTCATAGTTTCATAGTTTAGTACTAGGCTATCTGCCCTGGGGCATTTGTAAGCCTAGCCATAGTGATGTGGCTTTCGCCACCCCATGAAATGGTACAAAAATGTACAGAATAGATTTAGAATACTGTGCCTCTGTCTAGTAGTGACACAGTGAAGGTCCCCTTATATAATAGAATTAGTTTACTGTGCCCCTGTCTAGTAGTGACACAAAGGTGACCCCTGGGGTAAACTTACGATCTCCCATCCACTCATCAAGATTTCTCCTGAAGAGAGTTAGTGAGGGGCTCTGCCTAACATGATCTAGGATTCTGTTCCAGAGCATGGGAAGCCTCTGGGTTATGAATCTATCCCTCCAGCATGTCCTATTCATAATTGTGCCGAGGTTTAAGTCTTTAGCTCTCGTGGTTCTGATGAATTTGGATTTTTTGAGGTGGAGCATGTCCATCAGTTCCTGATTGGATGTGGCCTTGTACGTCAGGCACAGATCACCTCTGAGCAGGCGGTATGCTACTGAATAGAGCTGGAGTTTCTTTAGTCTGGCAGAATAAGACATATGTTGGAGACCCTTGATCCTCTTGGTGAGGTACTTTTGTGGTCTCTCCAGCTGTTGCAAATGCCGGGTGGGGTCCATACCAAATGGGGCATTGTACTCAATCATGGGTCTGATGAGGGAGGAGTATAGGGGTACAATGACATCATTGGATCTGGATGTGAATCCCTTCATGATAAGGTGTGCAAGGTAGAATGTCTTTCTAACCACTTTGGCAACGTGGGTGTCAAATGAGAGGTCGCTGTCGACTTGGGTCCCTAGGTCTCTGATTACTTTTTCCATACTCAGTGGGTTGCTGCCTATGTGATAATTTGTGGGTACTTTGTTTTTCCCAAAGGGGATGACTATACATTTTTTGGCATTTAGTTTAAGGCCATGACTCCGGCACCAGTTGTCCGTTTCTGTGAGGCCTTTTTGTAGGATGTCTGTGTCCGCTGGTGTATCGACTATGGTGCCTAGTTTGCAGTCATCTGCGAACTTTGTCAGCCACAACCCTTCCATGTTTGCTTTAACATCTGAGAAATAAATGCCGACCAAGAGGGGTCCCAGGACAGATCCCTGTGGGACACCACTTGTGACTGGTTTTGAGTCTGACATTGCTCCAGCGATTTTAACTTTATAGGTTCTGTCCTTTAGCCAGTTTGCAACCCATCTAGTGACATAAGGGTTTACATTTAAGCTGTTGGGCTTATCTATGATGCCTGAGTGGGGTATTGTGTCGAAGGCCTTAGCCAAGTCCAGGTAGGCTGTATGGACTGCTTTGCCTTCATCAATGGCTCTAGTGACTGTTTCGAAAAAGTCAACCAGGTTCAAAAGGCAGGATCTGCCCTTTACAAAGCAGAACTGGGTGGGATCAAGTGTCTGTAGGTCCCCAATCTCTCTGTTTATGAGTTCCATAATGATTCTTTCCATAGCTTTGGAGACCAGGCTGGTTAAGCTTATGGGGCGGTAGTTCCCAGGGTCTGTAGAGGTACCCCCTTTGTGGAGTGGGACCACTGTTGCTGTACGCCAGTGTTCAGGTACATATCCTGTAGTAAGGCTAAGGTTAAATAGCATTTTTATGTGCGGGTATAGCTCCTCTTGGAGGTCACATAGCACGCAACCCGGGATACCATCAGGTCCCATTGATGCTGTGTTTATAGCTTTTCTGAGGGTGGCTCTCACCTGGACATCTGAGATGACAGGGAGATTACATTCAGCTGGGATAAGTATTTCTTCTTTTGGGGGTGAGGGAGGGGAGAAATTTGCACTGAACCTGTCAGTCAGAATGTTGGCAATATCTGTGGGTTCAGTGTATTTTTTGTTGTTGTGAACTAACTCTGAGCATATCTGAGGGTTTCCGCCCAGGTTTCTAACATAGCTGAAGAAGGCTTTGTGGTTATCTTTAGTGTCCTTAGCGATTTTTCTCTCAAAGTTGGCCTTGGATGTTTTTATGAGAGAAAGTAGTTTTCTGCTAGTGTTGATAAGAGATGTCTTCCCTTTATGGGATTTTGCTCTGTCGTGCAGTAGCTTCCTTCTTTTGTTATACAATTTGTTAATGGCTGAGGTCCACCAGACAGGAGGCTTGCCTTTGGTGGAGAGGGTCTTGGATTTATTTGGGATTGCATGATCCATGCATTCTTGGAGATGTCCATAGAAAGCATTTGTGAAGGATTCAGCATTGTGGGATGTGGTATCCATTGGCCCAGTGGGCTTAAAGGATACCATCTCAGTCTTAAGAAGAGTGAAGTCTGCTTTTGAGAAGTTTTTCACTGTGGTCTTTTGTGCTGGGCAAGGAGGTGGGATATGAATATCCAGGGTGATTAGTTTGTGGTTAGATCTCACTAGTGAGGGTATACCTCGGTGTGGAGCATTTTGTCCCCATGTTTGTGATGATCAGGTCTAGTATATTATCTCCCTAGTGGGAGAGGTGACTAGTTGTTCCAGTGCATTTGAATTTATGAATTCCAGGAACCTTTGGGCTAGGGTGTTAGGGCTAGAATAATGTACCCAATCTATGTTAGGGTAGTTGAAGTCTCCCAGTATGATGGTATTTTGAGATACATTCATATCCTCCAATGTCTTCAGGAAGGCTGAGTGGGGTTCCTGAGATTGGGAGGGTGGTCTGTAACATGCTACCAGTTGTATAGCAGTTTTGCCTATGGTTAGTTGCACCTGTATGGTCTCCGATGCTTCATGTGTTGCTACTAACCTGGAGGTGTGGGTGTCCTTGATGAATATGGACATTCCCCCTCCCTTTGTGGTTCGGCCCGGGTTTTGGGGCTGAAAAGCATGATAAGAGGTATAGCCTGGTAGTGCCGGGGTGCTCTCAGGAGCCTTGAACCAGGTTTCAGTTACTGCACAGATGTCAATGTTCTCCATACTGAGGAGTGCATTGAGTGCCTGCATCTTGAGATTTAGACTTCTGGCGTTGAGCAGCATTACCCTTAGTTTTTTTCCATTTTTGTTTTCTAAGGAGGTGGGTTTGTCTTTTGAGCCTTGCCTAAAAAAGGCACTATGGGGGTGGCAAGAGCCTTAGCCAATATCCAGAAGCCCAGTGGTGACAGGTGCAAGCCGTCCCTTGCGAAGCAACGTGGCTTGCCCAACATGTCATCCCAAGCAGACAGACATTGGATCCCCTTAGAATGACACCAGTACTTGAGTCAATTATTAAAGCTGATCATCTTGTCTGTGTATTGTGGCATCATTCTTGGTGAGAGCAAGATGCTGCTCAGGGTCAGGGTCATACCAGCCTAGGCTACATAATCAGACAGCTCCTCTATGTCTCTTTTCATGTAGTCCAGGGAGGTACGTCTCAGGTCATTCACGCCAGCATGGACAATGACGGAGTCATATTTGTACTTGCTTTGGAGTGACCTGAGTGCGTGTGTTATGTGGCGGATCCTAGCTCCTGATAGGCAGCTCACAGTCACCCTCTCCTTGTTCAGCCTGGTAAGCGGGACATCAGTGTGTCTGACTATAGTCACCTATTACTAGTGTATCAGGCATGGTATTTGGCCTTAAGGGCTGTGATTGATTGACACACTGATTTATTGAAGTATGTGTTGCATGTGTTTTGTTTTGAGGTGGTGGATTTTTGGATGTCTGCTTTGGGAGCCTCTGTTGTTTTGGTAAGTTTTTTATTAGAGCCTCCGAGCATGTCTTTGTGTTTTTATGTGTTTGGTTTGCAGTTGTGGTAGGTCTATGTGGGACTGGGTTTGTTGTGTGTGTGGTTACCATCTCCTCCTGTCTGGTCATGCCAGCCCTGAGTTGAGAGAGTTCAGCCTCCAGTTTGGCTATATAGTTGCATCTCTCACATGTATTTGTGTTTGTTGGGAGGAGGAGAGGGTTGTCTGTGTACATGAGACAATTGTAGCATTGTCTCAAGATACCCAGATTAACCAGCTGAACTGGAGAGGACGCCAGTAATCTACCACTCGACATGCTAGAACAGTATAAGGGAGTGCTGTGCCTTTAAGGGAAGTGGATATTCACAGGGGTGGTAGGTGGATGTAGTGCTTACTTTAGTATGAGATTGCTTACTTAGTAGAGAAGTTTTGAGAACAAGTGCTAGGCTTATAATATAGTGAGTAGTCTGATTATACTAAGAGTAGAGCTTCCTTAAGGGAAAATTTGAAGAGCAGATTTGGCGGAGCCAGAAGAAGTTTAACCTTGTTTAACTGGCGCTGCGCGCACAATCGCGCAAAGCCACGCAAACGCGGATTTTAAACAGGGAACTTCAAAAGAGCTAGAAATGGTCCAAAACAACCAATTACTACAGCTCTTGTGCTGAGGTCACTTCCCACAGGGACAGGTAGGCTGCTCAAGGCTCCCCACTCCCACTGGTGAGCAAAGAAACTTCCTTCTATCCAAGTAAGGTAATGGACAACACAGGAACTACACCACAGCCCAGAATACAGCAAAGCCTGTAAACTGGTCTAAACTAGTCGAGGAGAGGCGGGAAAACAAGGATTATTTTTTTGGTTTTTTTGTTTTTAGATAGAAAACACACAGAAAATGCAGAAACAGTAATAAATCAGTTACACAGGCTAGCACACTTTAGTGGGCAGCCTCAACAGTTAAATTAAACAAACAAACAAACTTTCGACCAATTTCGACTAAAATGTAACTTTAAGTGCAGATATTAAATAATGCAGCAAACAGCTAAAAAAACAGTTTAAGCTTGTTTAGGGTAAGCTAGAAAAGGTATTTCAAGTAAAAAAACAGCAACGATACTTAAATCAAGAAAGTAGTCGCTTTTCTGAGTTCTCTGTAGCTAGGACCACTCTGCAGGACCACGAGGAGCTTGTCTGAGTAGTATAGCCAGAAAAAAATGCCCAGAGGCGGATTTTAAACAGGGAACTTCAGAAGAGCTAGAAATGGTCCAAAACAACCAATTACTACAGCTCTTGTGCTGAGGTCAGTTCCCACAGGGATAGGTAGGCTGCTCAAGGCTCCCCACTCCCACTGGTGAACAAAGAAACTTCCTTCTATCCAAGTAAGGTAATGGACAACACAGGAACTACACCACAGCCCAGAATACAGCAAAGGCTGTAAACTGGTCTAAACTAGTCAAGGAGAGGCAGGAAAACAAGGATTATTTTTTTTTTTTTGTTTTTAGATAGAAAACGCACAGAAAATGCAGAAATAGTAATAAATCAGTTACACAGGTAGCACACTTTAGTGGGCAGCCTCAACAGTTAAATTAAACAACAAACAAACTTTCGACCAATTTCGACTAAAATGTAACTTTAAGTGCAGATATTAAATAATGCAGCAAACAGCTAAAAAACAGTTTAAGCTTGTTTAGGGTAAGCTAGAGAAGGTATTTCAAGTAAAAAAACAGCAAAGATACTTAAATCAAGAAAGTAGTCGCTTTTCTGAGTTCTCTGTAGCTAGGACTACTCTGCAGGACCACAAGGAGCTTGTCTGAGTAGTATAGCCAGAAAAAAACACCCAGAGGTGGATTTTAAACAGGGAACTTCAAAAGAGCTAGAAATGGTCCAAAACAACCAATTACTACAGCTCTTGTGCTGAGGTCACTTCCCACAGGGACAGGTAGGCTGCTCAAGGCTCCCCACTCCCACTGGTGAGCAAAGAAACTTCCTTCTATCCAAGTAAGGTAATGGACAACACAGGAACTACACCACAGCCCAGAATACAGCAAAGCCTGTAAACTGATCTAAACTAGTCGAGGAGAGGCCGGAAAACAAGGATTATTTTTTTGTTTTTTTTTTGTTTTTAGATAGAAAACACACAGAAAATGCAGAAACAGTAATAAATCAGTTACACAGGCTCAGACATTGTGGCTATAACAGCTCTGCTGGGTTGAGGTTGACTGGATGAAAGGAACTGATCCTCTTGTCATGTTCATAGTTTCAACAGTCACTTTCTGGATTTGCAGGAGTAGTGTGCATTTGTGAGAAGTAAAATGGGCTACCTAACTGGACACCTGATATGCACAGCCAGAGTAGTTATAATTGCTGTGGCTATCCTCTGTGAAGGAAAATGACTAGCTTTCTGCTGCTGTTTGTTTATTGTTTTTCATTTGCAGGACTAATATAATTATGTTTAGCAATGTGCAATATTTTAACGTGCGGCTACTGTTTGCTTGGAACAAAGGTAAAGTACATCATATGGTTATCTTTTTTATCACTATCAGACATCTAAATTGTGCATTGAAGTAGCTATAACTTCTTGGTGGGGCGTTGCCTGGATGAAAGAAACGGACTCTGTTGTCTCTCGCTCAGTTTAGCAGTCATCTGTCGAAAATAAGGAATAAATGCATTACAGAATATGTAGACATTTTGAACTTCTGGAGTCTAGTGTCCTCCAACACAGGGCCCAGTTACAACAGACATGCTTGCAGTGTAAGTGAATTTTGACATGGGCTTAGTATTCACCTCTGCCATGAACCCCACATAGTCTAAGGCTAGCCCTGCTTATAGGTGCACACAGAAGATCTCTATAGTTGTGTGGAGAAGCTGAGGATAATGTCATTATTTCTTTAACATTCCTCCCAAGCCTCAGAGGTCACTGTATCTTGTGTTGAGTTGGGGACATTGTGGTCATTATTTATTTAACTTTCCTCACAAACTTCAGAGGGTTGCACAGAAGGTCACTATAGTTTTTATAGGAGCACCATACTGTCTCTAGGAGTAACAGTCAGTAATCATTACTGTAATAATTTATTTTTTCATTTTCCTCACAATCAGACATCTAATACATATACAGGTGGCTGTCTTTTGGGGAGAGTAAATAAGTACGCTGTTTATATATGTCTGATGGTAAATATATTATGTTCTTTTTTGTGGCTAGGGGATAAGGAGGCAGGCTGGATATAAATATGACAACCGCAGCTTTAAATATGACTGTGGGCATTTATGCCTTAATTTTAATCCCAATTTAACACTAGAGGGGGATACACAGAAAGTGACTACCTATTTTAACTTTGGGGGGGCAGGTGCTGTTTCCGTATATGATATATGTATCTTCACAAGCATTTGTCTTCTCATTTTATTGTGAAGTGGTGTGTGGTCAGCTTTGAGCATTAAAATGTGGATCCAGCATATTTTTCTTGAAATAAAAAAGTAGGATTGAATTTCTTTTCCGTATTCATGATTTTTGTTCAAGCAATCGCTATATCAAAAGGTTGAAAAAAACTCTAAAATGCATCTCAAAGCATCTATAACTACTTGGCTTCTAGGTGCCTAGCAGCCCCCAGCTTAATTTAGTTGTTACAGGATAGTCTTGGACAATTAGGAAGTGCTGAAAAGATGCAGGAAAAAGCAAAATTTGAAGGGTAAGACTGAATTTCTTCCCATAATAATGGTTTGTGTTCAGGCAATCATTGGATGAAAAGGTTGTTTTAAAAAAAAACTGTAAAATGCATCTCAGAGCATCTAGATACTTCATGGCTTCTGGGGGGGCCTAGCGGATCCAAACCCTCACATAATACAATTATTTCCACAGTAGTTATTACAGTAATCTTAGTTAGTTAGAATGTGCTAAAAGGATGTAGGAAAAAACAAGGTTGAACAGCAAGACTAAATTTATTTTTCTGATTGTGTTTTTTGTTCAGACAGACATTGGATTAAAAGGTTATTTAAAAAAACCTTAAAATGCTTCTCAAGAGCATAGTTTCTGGGGGCCTTGCTTTTCTCCGCGGTTAGAGTGCAGTTTTGTTTGGAATGTGTTGAATGAATAACTGCATGAAAAACAAAATAAAAAAAGACGAGTAAGACAAACTTTGAGAAAATGGAAAAAAAAATCTGGATGGTAGGAGTAAACTAGGATGAGTTGAGCGGTGGGGGTCATGGAGCCTTTTGGCCTAGTGCACTAGTTTCCATAAGGCTGGCCCTGCATGTGTCTGAGGGCTTCTCACTATGTAGTCGTAGTATAGCTACCATGTTTGCACTACCTAATCTGCTAGGAACAATGGAGGAACACAGGTTAAGTGTTCACCCATTCCCTCATTGTGGTGCTGTTGTTTCTTCCCCTGTCCCATAGTCCAGTTTTCCCACTTCTGCTATAGGATTGATTTCTCCCTCTGCATTCCTCCCTTTAGTACATGTATGTGCTACCTGGAACCTCTGAGATGAGCTAATGGTTTTCAGAGTTTACTCCTTAACAGCTTTCTCACTTGCAGTCCATGAACTGGACTTGTTCCTTTACTCTCTCTCTCTCTCTCTCTCTCTCTCTCTCTCTCTCTCATTGAACATTCAGTAATATCCCATACCTCTTCCCACCCTTTACCTCCCTTCATTCCTGTTTGATTTTTAGCCACAGTTGATTATGTAAGGCTATTATTTTGCACATTTTAGAAATGTTGCAGATTTTTACAGTTATGTACTAGTCAGTGAGGTTGTGTTGATGAAGTGAGGCATCAAGATCACTCTGAGGTAGCAGTTAGGTGTGAGAGATAAGCAAGGAATGGTGGAGGTCATAGGAACTGATTTAACACCACTTTAAGAGGTACATTCCATAACTAGTCACTTTTTAAGGAACCTACCTACATGCAGTTTGTATTTCATGGGGGGAAAGTTAGCCCTACCTGCTTTTGAACTTTCTTTTATAGCTGATTTGAAGTACATGTCCTGTAGGTGCCTTTTCTATAAGTCATTATACCCCTCAAATGAATTTCCAAATTGTAGACCATATGTGTAGAGTCTCCTTACCTCATATTTTACAAAGAAGAGTATCATTAAGTAGCAATATTTTTTATGCCGAAAGCAGCCACTAAAGCAAGCTAAATTAGTTAATTTGCCTGTATTCTTTTCTAGATATTTCAAACAGATGTAAATACTTATTAGTACAATGCAAGATATTCACAGATAATTCATATTTTAGAGAACAGGACCAAATCAGTAAAAAAGATTCATAATTGTAATTTTTTTATACTAATTGGTCGATATCCAATGGTTCTAAAAATCTCTGTCTAGGTGGCTTTCTGATTTTTAGTTTTTCTGTGAAAAATATAATAATGTAGTTGCTGTCTTACAGCACACTCAGCTAGGGCAGTGGCTGCCTTTGTCACCCCCATTTTTTCGGAAATGGATCTTTAGATATTATTTGTGTAGCTAAAACCTGAACTTCACTGTATACTGTCTAAAATAGTGTAAGCTGGATGTAACCCAGCATGTCAGTCTCCCTTCAGAGCCACAGTCATCTGAGGTATATTCCCATGATGACCGCTGAGGAAGACCATTAGGATAAGCTTGGGGTTCTGTTCTCCAGGGATGGAACACCTCTCTCCAGATGCAGAGTTTATATATTTACCATGATGATAGACTTGGATGAACAGGCACAGCCTCTTCAACATATCTCCCTGCCTCATAGAAGCAAAGGCTGGAAGGATTATTAGTGATGATGTTTTGTTGTTGTGCTTCATTTTCAAGTGACACACTTGAGAGCTTTAGATGAATCTGGTTGACAGAGCATTACAGATGAAGGGGAGAGGCTGGTACCTTGGGAACTTTTAAGATGGTAAGCTGACAGAAATCCCATGGTTTAGGTTCATAGGTGGTTTCTTGGTTTTATTTATTTTATTCATTTTATTTATTTAGAATGTGTTATCTGGATAAGTGGATTGACCAGAGAACCCTTTCCAACCATGACCTGGGCCAAATTGGGAAATACAAAGCACGAACATACAAGGTCCAGTTACAATAGAAGTGCTTGCAGTGTAAGTGACCACTTGCACTGAGAGCAGGCTGAGAGCACCTTGTTTGAAATCTGGGCCCAGTGTAAGCCTGTTTATAGATAGGCCTTATACCGAACTTAGTCAGTTACACTTAGAGCAGCTCTTTCAGCATCAGCCAGACTTAACTGACAGCAACTATTTTAGAATCTGGCTCACAATGTGTACTTTTAGTAGGGTAATGCAGCATACAATGTTTTACATCAACAAAGCATAAAACAAAGTTTTGTAGTTGCTTGTATACAAAAGTTAGAAAAATTCATGATGTATATAAAATTAACGTTTTGTTTTATTTATATATATATATATATATAGAGAGAGAGAGAGAGAGAGAGAGAGAGAGAGAGACAAAGGAAAGTCAGAAATTACTCCCCAGTGCAAGGTCTTACCCATGTTTTATTCTAGTATATTTCTTAGCTTTGAAAAAAGGGTGTAATTTAAGAAATTGTTTGAAATCACAGATTTAATAGCAACTTAATGAAACAGTGTTTTCTTTAACTAGATGGACACAGGGAGACTTATTAAATAGTTTGTTTGTTAATTTGTCTAATAATTTCAAGAGTAGCATTCCAGTGTGTACCGGGGTAATTTTGAAGTATCTCCCATAAGTAGTAGTAGTACAGGGAGGCTTTTATAATTGTAAGGAGTTTGAGTTTTTATGGTCAGTTTGTTAAGCAATGACGTATGGTATCTTTCATATAAAAGTTTGAAAATAGTGGTGACATGAAGTCCAAGAGACCATTGACTAGGCTAGTCGGATTGTCCTCCAGCACTGTCTGGTTAAGTGAATTGCTGAGAGCACACAGTAGGCAAATGAAAGCTGAGCAAATCAAACCTTGCATTACAGAAGCAGTTCCTTATCATCTTAGAGCCTTAATCCACTGTGCTTACAGCCAGTAGGGTTTCAGCCTAGTGGCTGATGAGGACAGACTTACGCTGCTCCATCTGTTATACTAAGTGTATACAATTTTTTTGTTTCCTTTGCAGGAAACATGGATATATATATATATATATATATATATATATATATATATATATATATATACTATGATTGTTTAGGTAACCCATACAGAAAATGAATGCTGTTGTATCACTGTTTTTTTTTTAATTTTATGTGTAGGGATTGAGCATTTACTTTGAGGACTTCTTGCCTCTGATTCGCAGTTGTGCCATTTGCCACTTGTTGCTCTGAAATCCCAGCAACTTCTTCTTTAGTGTGGATACCCCAGCTGATACAGTAAAGTGATTTTTGCAAGTAGTATTTCTGAATTTTAGCAATATCTGCTCATCTGCATAACATTAAAATTGTGTAAGATAGATGTTGTTACCAGAAAGGCTCATCCAGACTCTGCTACACTTTGCTGTGAAGGAAAGGTTAGTTTGCTGTTATTTTTTGTATTTCTGTATTGCCTTTCTATATTTTGAATACTGTAGTTTGTTTTCTTTACCTTGTGTTTTGCTTGCATTCTGTTTTAACAGCATATTAAAACTTCAAAAGAGACCACAGCTCTCTCTGTTCTGAGTCAGGCAGAATTTTTCCCTTCCTCCCACCCATTTAAGTTGTCTTGTTAAATACCACTGTCTTTCTAGTTGCCCGCCTCTTATGTTAATCTGACCATATATCTCATTTCTCTCTATTTTCACTGGCTTATGTGAGTAATCACAAAACCATCACTTTTGAAATCCCACCCCTTCAATTATTTAAATTTATTGGCCATCCTACAGTATTTCATAGTACCAAAATACAAAAGTAACCACCCCTTTCAGTCCATCTTGCTGTTTTAAAATAGTAACTCTCCACTAAACCTTAACTTTTTAAACAGGTAAAACTCAAGTTACCTACTTTCATATCTAACTTCTCTAGTGCACACTGCAGAGTGCATTCTTTTCAATCTTACCTTTAAGCATCCCTGTTACTAGCACTTTCTCTAATACCTAAAAGATCATCTCTACTTGACTCCAAGTAGACTTTTCTCTATCTGTTAAACCTAGCACTTGCTCCTACAGTACTTATTACCTTGATACGGCACTCTTATAGATAGCACCCCAAAAGGCAAACCCCCATTTCTCGGTCACCCACGTCCCCGGAATCTCTTTTAAAGTTTTTGTCTAGTCCTTCTAGCATGTCGAGGATCAGTTGCTAGTGTCCTCTCCTGCTCAGCTGGTGAACCTAGGAATATTGAGGCAATGTTACAATTGCCTCATGTACACAGACAACCCTCTCCTCCTCCCACAAAACACAAATACATGCGAAAGATGCAACTATACGGCCAAACTGGAGGCTGAGCTCTCTCAACATAGGACTGGCAAGACCAGTCAGGAGGAGAAGGTTACCACACACACTATAGACCCAGTCTCACATAGTACCATCACAACCTCAAATCATACACATAAACACACAAAGACATACTCGGCTCCGATCAAAAATCTACCAAAACAGCAGAGGCCACCAAAGCAGACACCCAAACAACCACCACCTCAGAACACAACACCTGCAACACATAGACCTCACAGTCAGAGTGTCAAACAGTCACAGCCCTTAAGGCCAAACACAATGCCAGACACACTAGTCATTGGTGACTCCATAGTCAGACACACTGACGTCCCGCTCACCAGACTGTGTAAGGAGAAGGTCACAGTAAGCTGCCTGTCGGGCGCTAGAATCCGCCACATAACGCAAGCACTCAGGTCTCTCAACAGCAGGTACAAATACGACTCAGTCATTGTCCACGCTGGTGTAAACGACCTGAGACGTACCTCCTTGGACTACATAAAAAGAGACATTGAGGAGCTCTCTGATTATGTAGCCCAGGCAGGTATGACCCTGACCTTGAGCAGTATCCTACCTTCACCAAGAATGATGCCACAATACAGAGATAAGATGATCAGCTTTAACAATTGGCTTAAACTCTGGTGTCATTCAAAGGGGATCCAATGTCTGTCTGCCTGGGATGACATGCTGGACAAGCCACGCTGCTTCAAGGGACGGCTTGCACCTGTCACCCTGGGATTCCGGATATTGGCAAAGGCTCTTGCCACCCCATAGTGCCTTTTTAGGCAAGGCTCAAATTCTAAACCTACCACCCTAGAACACAAAAGGGAAAAAGTAAGGGTAATGCTGCTCAATGCCAGAAGTCTAAATCTCAAAATGCACGACTCGAGGCCCTTCTCAGTATGGAGAACATCGATGTCTGTGCAGTGACAGAAACCTGGTTCAAGGCTCCTGAGAGCACCCCAGCACTATCAGGTTTTACCTCTTATCATGCGTTCCGCCCCAAAATCCGGACAATACCAAGAAAGGAGGGGGTATCCATATTCATCAAAGACACCCACACCTCAAGACTGGTGGCAACGCACGATGCATCGGAGACCATCCAGGTGCAATTAACCATAGGCAAGACTGCTCTGCAAATTGTAGCATGTTACAGGCCACCCTCACAAACTCAGGAACCTCACATGGCCTTCCTGAAAACACTAGAGGGGATAAATGTATCACCAAACACCATCATACTAGGTGACTTCAATTACCCTAATATAGACTGGGAACACTACTCAAGCCCAAACACCCTAGCCCAAAAGTTCCTGGAATTCATAAACTCAAATGCCATGGAACAACTAGTCACCATCCCCACAAGAGGAGAAAACATACTTGATCTCATCATCACGAACATGGGAGCACAATGTTCAACACCGGAAGTATACCCCTCACTGGTGAGATCAGATCACAAACTAATCTCGCTGGAGGTCCTCATCCCACCCCACCTGAAATAAAAAGACCACAGTAAAGAACTTCTCGAAGCCGACTTCACACTTCTAAAGACTAGTGTGGTCTCCTTTAAGGCCCCGAGCATGGAAAACAGTACTCAAGCCGCTGAATCACTTACAAATGCCTTCTACCAGCACCTGCAGGACTGCATGGATAAGGCAATCCCAAGCAAAACAAAGACTCTTTGTACCAAAGGCAAGCGTCCACTCTGGTGGACCCCAGCCATAAACAAACTCTACAACAAAAGGAGGAAGCTACTACAAGATAGAGCAAAATCCTTAAAAGGTAAGACACCCTTGATCACTATAAGTAAAAACTAAGAGCTCTCATAAAATCATCCAAAGCAAATTTTGAGAGAAAAATAGCTAAAGACTCAAAAGACAATCATAAGGCCTTCTTTAGCTATGTTAGAAACCTGGGAGGAAACTCCCAGATATGCTCAGAACTAGTTCAAAATGATGTGAAGATTACTGATCCTACAGACATTGCCAACATACTGGCTGACAGGTTCAGTGCAAACTTCTCCCCTCCCCAAAAAGGAGACATATCTATACCAAGCGATTGCAGCCCCAAACATCTCCAACGCCCAAGTGAGAACTGCTCTCTCCAAAGCAAAACACAGCATCCATGGGACCTGATGGTGTCCCCGGCTGTGTGCTCCACGAACTCAACGAGGAATTAAACCCACAGCTAGGACAGCTGTTTAATCATAGTCTTACCTCTGGATACGTACCCAGGAGTGGCGCACTGCAACTGTGGTCCCACTTCACAAAGGCGGTGCCTCCACCGACCCTGGAAATTACCGTCCCATTAGCTTGACAAGCCTTATCTGCAAAGCCATGGAGAGGATCATAATGGACCTCATAAATAAAGACATAGGGAATTTGCAGACTTTGGATCCATCCCAGTTTGGCTTTGTCAAAGGCAGATCATGCCTTCTAAACTTGGTTGACTTTTTGAAACAGTCACCAAAGCCATTGATGAGGAAAGGCAGTCCATACAGCCTACCTCGATCTGGCGAAGGCCTTGATACAATACCCCACTCGGGTATCATTGAAAAACTCATCAGCTTAAATGTTAACCCATACATCACAAGATGGGTTGCAAACTGGCTGAGTGACAGAACCCACAGGGTCAGAGTTGCTGGCGCCATGTCAGACTCAAAGCCTGTCACAAGTGGTGTACCACTGGGCTCAGTCCTGGGCCCACTCTTGTTTGGCATCTACTTTTCCAAGTACAAGCAAACACAGGAGGGTTATGGCTGACAAAGTTTGCAGATGACTGCAAACTGGGCGCCATAGTAGAAAACACATCTGACACAGATATCCTTCAGAAGGGTCTCACAGAAACGGATAACTGGTGCCAGAGCCATGGCCTAAAGTTAAATGCCAAAATGCATAGTCATACCCTTCGGGAAAAACAAGGTTACCCCTAGCTACCAAATAGGTGGCAATCCACTGAGCACAGAAGAAGTTATCAGGGACCTGGGGACCCAGGTTGATAGTAGTCTGTCATTCGACACCCATGTAGCTAAAGTAGTTAGGAAGACCTTCTACATTGCCCACCTTATCATGAAGGGATTCTCATCTAGATCAAGGGAGGTCATAGTCTCCCTATACTCATCACTCATCAGACCAATGATTGAGTACAATGCCCCATTCGAATGTATCTGTCCCGACACTTGCAGCAGCTGGTGAGGCCACAAATGTTCCTCACCAAAAGGATAAAGGGTCTCAAACATCTGTCCTATGCTGCCCGGCTGGAAGAACTCCAGCTCTATTCAGTAAACACGCTTGCTCAGAGGTGACCTTTGCCTAACATACAAGGCCATGTCAAACCCAGATTTGATGGATATGCTTCACCTCAAAAAATCTAGATCCGTCAGAGCCACAAGGGCGGGAGACTTAAACCTTGACACGGCTATTAATAGGACGTGCTGGAGGGATAGATTCATCACCCAAAGACTCCCTATGCTGTGGAATAAAATCCCGGTATATGTGAGGCAGAGCACCTCGCTGGCCTTGTTCAAGAGAAATCTTGACCAATGGATGGGAGATCGCAGATATACCCCAGGGATTACCTCAGTGTCACTGCTCAACAGAGGCACAGCAAAATAATGGGTATAGTTCCCCATACTAAAGGGGTGGCGTAAGCCACAAAACTATGGGCTAGGCTTGTAAATGCCCTCGGGCAGATAGCCTAGTATGAACCTATGAACCTATGAACCTATGAACCCTCAACATGACAACTTGTTATGTAGCTACAGTGGCTAAAGAGATTCTTAGTGCTGTTTTCAAATATTAGTAAAAAAACATAACACATTTCATATTTCTCTAAATGTATGTGAGAAAAAGTGCAAAAGACTGACTTGTAGGATATAAATAATAAAGTTGATGCTTATATAGTAGCTCTGATAGGTAAGGTCACTGTGGTGTAACCATTTGTTCTGAAACAGAAATATTTTTGTTTCATTGCATCAATATATTACTTTTTCTATACAGAAAATGAAATATAAAATCTGTATTATAATTTGGATTTTTTAAGTAAATACCATTGCAAATCTGAATGATTCTTAAATACCTTTTCTACTTTGCATTTTAATGCAGGACTTAGATTTGAGAAATTTTAGCATTAATCTGAGACATAATTTTGGAAAAAATGATGTAGTCACAAACCTTGCAGAACTCAGGCATTCCTTTTTAATTATTTAGGCATTGGTTTGTAATATACCCAACGCTGCTTGTGGCACAAAGAGATGTCATGGCACAGGCAACTAATCCTTCTTTTATACCATTCCTGTCAGTCATAAGATGCAGCTTCCTTCCATTTATCCACTTCTGCCAAATTAAGGGGAACAAACTTTAAATAGCATGGATCTGAAAAGACAGCTCTTTTAATCCACGTACAAGACTAAAGAATTCAGAAAGTCTACCAACCATCTCATTAGCATAGAAGGATAAAGCATGAACTACACAACAGGAAGTCAAGTTCAAGTTGTAGCACAGGTGCCTGTAGGAGCTGGCCAAGGGGATGAGAGTGAGATGGCATAACCCACCCTGGAGGGAGGGAGGCAGCTCTAGCTGACAAACCAGGGTGATTATTAGGCTTAGGAAGTCTTACCCAGTGTAATCTAAACTAGGCAAGCCCATGTTATTGTGGCACATAGCACTAGTAAAGCCATTGGGGATTCAGAACACAGAGGCATGCTTCCCCTTGGGGACACCAGTATCGGGCTCAGAGAAGTCACCAAGGGGGTTGTGGTATAAACTTGTGACAGTTTTGTTGCATATATTATTTCAAGCCATTATCATGGAAGTACTGTTTTCTGCGGCTACTAACAATATGAATCTTTCGTATCTAATGTTCTCTATTTTCATCTGATTCAACATTTGTTTTGTCAGAGAAAACCAGATCTGACCTCGGCGCCATGTACTAGAGTACTGGATCCAAGAGCTCTGACTCCTCCCCTAACCACAATCAGGGGTGTAGACAGGTTTCTTCAGTTTGTACTCTAAGGTCTGGTACTGACACCCCTCCCCATGCATCCATGCTGCCCCTCCAAAATTTAGTCTGAGATGTCCGTGGTCACTCTTAACTGGCATTTAGTAGCAGTGATTCACTGCAACAAGCCTCTGTACCACATCAAGGTAGCCAGTCTCATAGAGGTCCATTCAAACCACACCTTCCAAAACAACCCCCCCCCCTTGCACACACACATATACACACACGGCATAACACAAACCACCCACTGTCTGCTAACTGCTCTGGTTATGACACCTTAACAAAACAGCCTAAACCATTCACAATAAGTAGCCCACAATCCAGTCCAATGGGAAGCCACCTGGACTAGACTGTTGGCTGCTGTGGTTTAGGTGCATTTAATAGCAGCCTAAACCATTCGCAGGCAGCAACCCACAACCCAGTCAACAGGGGGAGACATTGTGAGCCATTCAATGCAATAAGCTTCTCTACCACATCAAAAATGCATGCTAATACAGATCCAGTTATTCCAGCAACTTTCTAAGTTAAGAGAAATATTTAAAATCTGTGTGTATTATTGGGTCTCTGTTCAGATACACACACAAAAATGCATGCTAACACAGACAGTTACTCCAACAACTTTCTAAATTTATAACAGCAAAATTTAAAATCAGTCCCCATTATTGTGTCTTTGTTCTTGCACAGAAAATGCATGTTAACATAGATCCAGTTATTCCTGCAACTTTTCCAGTTTATAGCAGCAGTATTTAAAATGAGCCCCTATGTTCTGGTCTACATACACACAAAAATGGATGCTAACACAAATCTGGTTATTTTACCAACCACACAGAAAATGCATGCTAACCCAGATCCAGTTATTCCAGCAACTTTCTGTTTTAAGAGAAATATTTAAAATCTGTGTATGTTCACACAAATATGCATGCTAACATTTGAGACAGTTACTCCAGCAACTTTCTAAGTTTGTATATAATAGCTAAATTTAAAATATTTCCCCTTTATTGAATCTTTGTTCTCATACAGAAAATGTATGTTAACAGAGATCCAATTGTTCCTGCAGCTTTTCCAATTTATAACAGCTGTATTTAAAATCAGCCCCTATGTTTGAGTCTGCTCACACAAAAAAATGGATGGTAACACAGATCCAGTTATTCTACCAACTACACAGAAAATGCATGTTAACACAGATCCAGCTATTCCAACCACACAGAAAATGCATGCTGACACAGATCTAGTTATTCTAGCAACTTTCTAAGTTTATAAGAGCAATATTTAAGATGTGTCCATGTTACTGGGTTGTTCACATACACGCTAACGGATACAGTTATTCCAGTAATGTTCTAAGTTTCTAAAAACAATATTTAAAATTTGTCCCTATTTTTCAGCCTTTGTCCCATCATCATGTTTCGCTTGGTCCAGAATCCAGATTTCGTATCCTTCACAAAATAGATGCCAACAGATTTAATTATTCCAGCAACTGTCTAGGTTTCTATCAATATTTAAAATATGTCCCTACTTTTAGGCCTTTGAAATTTGTGTCTCACAAACACAAAATGCATGCCAACATAGATCCAGTTATTCCAACAACTTTAAGTTTATAACAGCAATATTTAACATCTGTCATTACTTTTGGGCCTTTGTAGTCTTTCTCTGTTTCACACACCCACACAAACTGCATGCTAACATACATTCTAGCAACTTTGTAGGATTGTTAAGTAGAGTTAGATTTAGCTTAGATTTTAGAGTTAGTATAGGTAGTTAATAAATAAATATATATATATATATATATATATATATATATATATATATATATATATATATATATATATATATATATATATTATATATATATATTATATATATATATATATGTAGGTAGTATAAACTTCTATAGATTATACAATGTGTTACCTTGTAGAACTTTCTAGCACTGTAGTTTTCATGTGTGTGTGTGTGTGTGTGTGTATATATATATCTATATATATATATATATAGATATATATAGATATATATATATATACTCTTTACATAGTCATTACTGTAGGCATTTGAATTTGAATTATAGTATTACAACTTAGTATAAGTCCAGATCTGATATTGTCAGTTTTCATTCATTCCTCAACAGTTGGTTACGAATCCGATCCTCGGATCCGACTCAGCCATCACTATATCTCGTGGTGACCATAAAGCTTTCAAGCTTCTCCCTTACCCACAATGCACCAACCCCTAAAATACCTCAGCGCTCATTTGCCGCTTTCACGAAATAGACGTGGTCATCTGAGCTCTCGAGCTTATTTTCAGATGTGTATTTTTCTTGGCTATTTTTTCGCAATATATTTTTCTTACACTTAGTGCATCCCTTATATATATCATTGCTGGTATTTTCATATGTATTTACCGTTTTCTATTTAACTTTTTCTTTATACTTTTCAGTGTACTCTTGCATATCATTGTTGGTACTTTTTCTTCCGTTGCCCTTATTTCCCTTGTCCTTAGTTAAAAAAGAAAAAAAAACTCTCTTCTATCTATATTTTTCTTTCTATTTTCGAAGACGTCTGAAAATGGCCCTTTGGGGTTTAAGAAATGTAAAAAATGTTGTCATAAGCTTCCTCTGTCAGACACACATGATTTATGTGTGTATTGCCTGGGCCTAGTCCACCTGAATATAGACTATTCTATTTGTAAGAATTTTAACCCGCAAGCTATCATGGACCGCAAGCACAGGTTGATTTTAAAAGGTTTGTTACCTTCTGCCTTTTTGGAAGCAATTACTGGGGCTCAACCCCCCCCAAACTATTTCTACGGAGACTTCAAAAATGTCCCCAAGACCATCTGGATCTTCCACTCTGTCGACAGAACCTCCGAAAAAGAAGCATAAGATGGATTCAAGGCTTCTTGAAGCCGGCTCTTGGATCTCCAAAAACTTCTTTGGATCCGAGTTCTTCATATCCAAGGCTTCTTCCAAGAGCTCGATATTCACCAAACATTAACCCAATGCCATCTAGGGTCCCATCTCCATTTTTGGAAAGACAGCATTCAGAATCTCCTTCAGCCTCCTGTTGTACTTCCACGAATCTCATAGAAGTAGATATTCATAGGTTGATGATGAGATTTCTCTCAAAGCTGATACAGATGGGTGTTCTCCTGGCTCTTACCCCTTTGAAACAAGAAGCCTTGGTTTGCTGTACAACTACACTGTTGGCCGCTTCTCTGATCCAGTAGTCCTTTTCGAAACCCTTGGATCCAAGTTTGCCAAGACCGTCTGGGTTAGATCTGAGAATATTTTTATCCTCAGCTCTAAGGATTTCTCTGAGTGCTCCGTCTCCAGTGAGTTCAGAGCCAGAGGACTTTTGGAGCCATAGTGTCCCCACCAGATCTGAAGTGTCGGAGCAGTCTCTGTCCCTTGGAGCCTTGGTATTGGACAGCTTGGCTCTGACCTCTGCCTTGAGTAGAATGCCTTCGGGGCAGACAGAGCTGATGGGGCAGGAGTGTGGCTTCATGGCTCTGTTGGCTTCCTTCTCCCTGGGATGTTCTCCTTTTGAGGTGGTGGAGAGAGCTTTATCTGCTTTGGCAGGACGGATGTTTTCTCACCCTCAGATCTCCCTTCAGGATCTCATGTGTCTCTACACCTTGAGCTTCAACATTCGACTCCACAGGGTCAGCCAGCCCAAATGCTCCTGGCTACCCAGCATGGTATTGCCATCTCTTCTGATACTTCTCAGGAGCATCCCACCGAAGATGTTTTTCAGAAGAAAAAGTGCAAAGGAGGCACTTGGACTCCCCACAGGAATCTTACACTGAAGATACCAATTTCGACGAGGGCAAAGGATTCCCAAGATCACCACCTGAAGACGTCTCATTTGGAAACATCCTAGAGATCCTTAAACAAAGGGGTGGTTGATCCTCTGACAATCCTTCTCTGGAGGAATCTGTATTCCTGGATACATTTGGATCTGGCCTGTCTAGTTCCTGGGTTACCCTGCCCACTGATGAGCTCATTGATTTGATCTCTAAGTGGGCGGGGAAGGAGCCTGACTCAGTTGAGCCTATCCCCAAGAGACCAGATTGGATTCTGGCACCACCTGTAGGATGGGAGTTTTGGAGTAGAGAGTACCTGTAGATGCTATTGTTGTGACAGCAGCCACTAAGAAGGAACTTGCGGAACAGAGTTCCACTGTCCATTCCTCTAACAGACAGTCTAGGGTCTTGGACAGATTCGGGAAGCATGTATGTGCTTCAGCAACCTTTGCCGTCAGATCGCTGATCTGCCTGGCACACTTTACAAGATGCCAGTGGGACTTGATTAAGGAACTGTCAAAATCCCTTTCTGGGACCACTGCTGCTGAGACTCAGGCTTTTGTGGCCTCACAGTTGGCAACCCTTCAGTCAGTCTCAAATTCATCCAAGAGGTTTATCTCTCATGCAGCTGAGGGTACCTCAAGGGCAGCAGGTTCAGGCATTTCTATTAGGAGACATGCCTGGATGCACTTGTGTGACTTTGCGGAGCCCTTCAAGTGTTGTTTCATCAATACTTGTTTTGAAGGAACCTCTTTATTTGGCCCCAAAGTGAAGGGCACACTTTCCAGGTGCATGCAGGATGGAAAGACCGTCTCTGCAGTAAGAGTATATTTTTCGACACCTCAAAGGTCCTTTTCTAGGAACCAATGGAGAGGATGAAAAATGTGATTCAAAAAATCCCAGGGTCCTTTGTAAGATCCACCTGGAGATAGTTCCCACAGAGGCAAAGGGGGGAACTCAAATGGAAGACACCATCCACGTGGTAGAGGTGGCCCGCAAAACCAAAGATCTAGAGATCCTTTCTCTGGCAGACTGTATCAGTGCTCCTGAAAGGAGGCCGAATTGTCCCCTTCTCGTGCAGAGATAAACAACCTCTGATTGCCTCCAGAGGAGGAGAATCGGGTCTCCTTTCTGGAGCTAGACATAACAAAAGATTCATGGGTGCAGAAGGTTATTTCCAGAGGTTATATAATTTCCTTTTCCCTTCTACCGCCATGCTCATGCAAATTTCCTGATGTTCCTCCCAATCAGAGGAGAACAGCAGCAGTAGAAATACAAAAGCTGCTAGAATAAGTCATCCAAGCGGTCCCAGCAGAACAGACAGAATCTGGAACTTACTCAAGATTCTTTTTAGTGCCAAAGAAAACAGGGGACTGGAGACCAATCTTGGATCTCAGCAACTTGAGCAAATCAGTTCTACACACAAAGTTTCAAATAGTCACCATTCAGTTCATTTTGCCCAAGGACGACTGGATGTGCTTGATAGACCTTCAAGACATGTCCTATCACATAAAAATGAACAGACTGTCCAGAAGTTACTTACACTTCCAGCTGGGAGCCAGTCGTTACCAGTTCAGAGCCCTGGGTGTTCACCAAATGCATGACAGTGGTAGCAGCTCATTTGAGACTGCAGGGATTCTGAGTGTTTCCATATCTAGACGACTGGCTCATTACTGCCCCTACTAGGCATCTACTCATAAGAGCGAGAGATCAGGTACTTCAAACCTGCTCCCTTCTAGGAATTACCATAAATTACAGCAGATTTCAGTTAGAACCATCTTACATACTGGTGTTTATAGGAATAATTTTCAACATGGTATCAGTAACAGCTTCTCTTCCTCTTGCAAGAGTACAGACTGTTAGATTCCAGGTCAAGAAGATAATTCACAGTACTACAGTTTCAGCATGATTGATACTACAAGCCCTAGGGTCAATGTCAGTGGCCATAATTTTAGTTCCTCTAGTGAAATTCCACATGAGAATTCTTTAATGGATGCTAGCAACTCAATGGTCAGTTTCTTATCAACACGTCAGTCCAAATAAAAATCACTCAAGCATGCAGAAGGTATCTTTGGTGGTAGATTTGATCAGATCAAGTTCTTCAAGGCCGTCCTTTCATTCTCCCTCAGCCCAAGGCCAAAGTGACCATGGACGCATGCCAGATTGGGTGGGTGGGGGCACTTCCTGGGGAAAACAGTCCAAGGCACTTAGTCTCTCGAAGGGGCGAACAAGCATATTAGTGTCCTAGAAATGAAAGCAGTGCTCTTAGCATTGCAAGCATTCCAAGACTCTCTGTGTTCAGGAATGATTGTGATTCCAACAGACAGTATGTCAGTAGTGTGATACATAAACAAACAAGGAGGAACCAGATCTTACCCCTTGAGCTGAGAAGCCCTCAGAGTGTGTTAATGGGCGATCTCTTCCAACCACTTTCTGATAGCAATTTATATCCCAAGGAAGGCCAATGTGATACCAGACAAGTTGAGCAGGTCCATTTTACTACCTTACAAGTAGTCCCTCAACAGCAAAGTGACAGAAATTATTTCCATCAATGGGACCAGCCTTGCTGCAATCTTTTTGCTTCTCCCCTAAACAACAAGTGCAGCAAGTTCTTTGCCCTGATCCCCCCACCAGGGGAATCACCAAGAGATGCTCTGCTCCACGATTGGTCTGTATTCTCCTCTGTGCTTATCTCTTGACTCCCTTGATACCCAGATTTCTGCAGGTTGAAGAGCAGAGTCATCCTCATTGCACCTTACTGGCCTCAACAGATTTGGTTCCCCTTTCATTGGCCTCATCTAGTCTACCAACCTTGGATTCTGGATCCGATTCCAGACCTTCTTTCTCACCTGACAGGAATGATTCATCTGGATATCTCAAACCTAAAGCTGATGGTGTGGTTTCTATACTTTCTTTAATAGTCAGACAACTTATGCTCTCTTCCTCTGTCTGTCATATACTTTTATCTTCCTATAAAGCTTCTGTGAGGAAACTTTACAGAAGTAAATACAAGAGGTTTGTTTTTTGGGCGCATCAGAAATGTACTGACCCTTTTTAAGCCCCTGTACAGAGTGTCCTTGAATTTTTGGCAATTTTTAACAAAGGAGCTAGCTCCTCGTCAATTTGATTTCAGTTGGCAGCAATCTCTTAACTTCCATATTGAATTTGAGGATTCTTCCCTAGCTTCATTTAAGCAATGTATGGCCTTCTTGAGAGCATTTTTCTGTTGAGACCACCTTATAAAGACCCTACTCCACCATAGGACTTGAATTTAATGCTGCAGGCCTTAACTCAATTCCACTTTGTACCAGTGGCAAAATTTGATCTTAAATTTCTGACCTGGAAAACTATCCGTCTAGTGGCATTACCTCTGCTAAAAGAATTTCTGAACTTCAAGCATTGTCCACCAAACCACCCTACTTGATTTTTCATAGTGATAGATTAACATTATGAACCAACCCTTCTTTCTTTCCTAAGGTGGAGTCAGAATCCAACATCGACCAGTCTATTAATCTGTCTCTCTTCTTTCCAGAATTTGAAAATAAAGGAGAATATATGTTGCACTTGTTAGATGTTCGCAGACAGATACATTTCTACTTACATAGGACAAAAGAATTTAGAAAATCTGGTCAACTATTTGTCTCCTTTGAGGATGCCAAATTAAGTAAATGAGTTACAAAAGTAACTTTGACAAGATGGCTTACCAACTGTACATCATTTGTCTACAGAAAATTGGGTATTTCATTACCAAAACCTTTAAGATTCCACTCTGCTAGATCCATGGCAACTTCATCAGTGCTTTTATCCAGACACTCCATGGACGATATATGTGTAGCTGCAACTTGGGATAATCCTCAAACTAGATTTGGTCTCAAGGAGAAGAGCAGCCTTTGGCTCAACTGTGCTCTGGAATATCCTTCCTTAGAGCCCACCTGGGATTTCAGGTAGCTTTGTCTCAACTGTTGAGGAATGAATGAAAATTGACAGCATCAGATAAAGAAGTTATGTACTCACTATAACATTCCATCTGTATTGTCCATTTTCATTCTTTCTCAACTCCCCTCCCACCAACCATTCAACAATGATTTCTGGAAGAATGAGAGTTTTTAAGGACTCCTATGGTCCTTCCTTTGAGCCCCAGATAATTTCTTTCTGTAACCAGAAATTGATAGTAATATTTCTTACTTAATCTAATCAAGCAAACAAGATATGAGGTATGTTAGGGGTTGGTGCATTGTGGGTAAGGGAGAAACTTGAGAAGTTTATGGTCATCACAAGCTGTTCTAAGAGCAGAGTCAGATCCGAAGATGGGATCCGAACCCATAGTAATTCCTTGAATTCTAAAATGTCTTGCCATGGCCCTAGTTTTAGGAGGAAAGGTACTTATAGTGTGGAACATGCCCTCAATGCCCTTCCATATGTACAAATGGACAACACAGGTTGAATAATGTTATGGTGAGTACATAACTTCTTTTTCTTTGCTACTATTAGCCTGTAAACGTTTTTCTAAAAATAGCTTTAATAGTGTTCATAGTACTCGAAGTGATATAAATACTACATGACCAAGAACCAGGAACACAAAGACAAGCAACCAAAACGTTAGTCCAAGTAGCACACAAAAGGACACCAGGAACTAAAAAAATCCTTTAATTCACAGATTAAGCGCTTTTGTCAGTTTATAGCCAAAGACTTCATCAGAATCTGCTAATCAAACTAAATAAAACATTGATATAGTGAAACAACACACCACCTGACCATAGGTCGTGTTAACACTTAAAGAAACATCCTGCCTTCCTCTCATTAAAATACATAAATACCCATAAAATGGTACATATACATGAATAAACAATCATTCAAACTATATAAGACCTCAATTTTAATATACTTTTGATGGAGCAGCATTCATTTAACCCAGGGGATAAATATGCCTGTAATTTAATCTGCCATAGTAATTCCTTGAATTCTAAAATGTTTTGCCATGGCCCACCCCGTGGATTTTGAATAACCTGCTCAATAAATTGCCCCACATGCTTGGCTAAGGCACTGGTCCTTTTCTGGTTCCTTATGTCCAATAAGTACTCATATACTCAGTTCCTAAAATGTCTGAGTTTTTCCTATATAGAACCCAGGGCACTTTTTACACTTTTCTATGCAAACAATTCCCTTGGTATTACAATTACAATGAAACCAAGATTTAATTACTTGGTTGTTAATCAAAATCGAGTCTCCTTCCAATATGGAAGGGCATTGAGGGCATGTTCCACACTATAAGTACCTTTCCTCCTAAAACTAGGGCCATGGCAAGACATTTTAGAATTCAAGGAATTACTATGGCAGATTAAATTACAGGCATATTTATCCCTGGGTTAAATGAATGCTACTCCATCAAAAGTGTATTAAAATTGAGGTCTTATATAGTTTGAATGATTGTTTAGTTCCTGGTGTCGTTTTGTGTGCTACTTGGACAAACGTTTTGGTTGATATAAATACTAGTTTGTTAGTTTTTTCTTGTGTGTGTGTGTTATGGTGTCTGAAAAGCCTACCGGATTCAAAAAGTATTCAGCTTGTGGACACAAAATTCTTCCCCAAGATCCCCCCACTCCTTTGTTTGTACTGTTTAGTTCCCTCTTATCTTCAAAGTAGCTGCAGTATCTGTGCCGCCCTTAGATCGAGAGCCTTCCGAGGCAGGAAAAAAAAGTTGATTCACAATGGTTTAGTTCCTCCTCAAACAGGGTCTGCCGTGTCCTCTGAAACTAGATAACCATCCACATCTCCCTCTACTGAAAAGAAGAAGAAAGATAAGGAGAAAGAAAGGTCTAAGGAAAAGCAATGAGAAAAATCAGTAGATGAGAAGAGACAGAAAGAGAAAAATGTAGAAACATCTAGAAAAAAGCTCCTCAGATTCTTCTACTGTCCCAGGTCCAGCACCTAAGTCACCTTGGCAGTTGGATCCTTCTGTAGCCTGGATCCAAACTCTCTCTCCAAAACCTACACTTTTTCTGGGGCCGATTAGCCCCAGGTTGCATTCACCAATACTCCGGCACAAGCTGCCATCAAGACCTGTGTCTGTAGCTTCTTCATCGAGGTCTGCTTGACCCAGCAGAGACCTTACCAAGATGGATGTTGGCCAGATGATGAGAAAATTCTTGACACAGATTACTATCCCCCAGGAGAGGGCCAGGAATGAGTCCTTCAACTCAGTCTCACCTCATTCTGACATCAGCTCCTTTCCCAGAGCCGATGCCCATGAGTCTGAACCCTTTCACCACACCGTCATCAAATCCAAATCGACTTCTTTCTTTACTTTTTGGCATCGATGCTTTCGGATCAAGAAAAGTCATGGAGCTGAAGAGTCGGGGTCAGAGCTCTGACAGTGGAGTCGAGACTGAAGTTTTCAGAAACATCCCTCCCCCTCGGTGCTTTGACCTAGATAGCTTGACGCCAAGGTCCTCCTCAGAACCAACCTCTATTGGAGTCAGGAAACTTCCTGAGTTTGCTGACAGAGGTAGTTTCTCCTTAGATCCAATTGCTGAGTCTGCTTTCAAGGCTGTGGAAAGTGTGTTGGCTGGGCCAAGGAGGCAGGTGTGTGTGCAAAGTTTGGATCCATCCCAACTTCCAGTAGATCCTGTGACTCATTCTTTTCATTCAAGTTGACAGAGACAGACAGACCCCGTTAGCTTCAAGGCAGCTTGACTTTCATGCTCTCCATCTGATTCTGACGCATCTCTGTCAGAGCCCCTGAGACATGTTCTGCGAAGGAGAAGATGCAAACAGGAGCACATAGTCACCTCTCCTGAGTCTGTCACTGAAGACACAGATTTAGATGAAGGAGAAGGATCCCCAAGATCTCCCCTGAGGACATCACATTTGGGGGGGAAATACTAGAATTGATGAAGAAGAGGTTGGGGAAATGGTCCACTGAAGCTTCTCCTTCTGATGAGTGTCTGTTCCTTGAAGCTTTTGGGTTTGGTCCATCAGTGTGTGGGTGGTCCCACCTCCTGATGCTTTAATGGACCTTTTTGCTCAGAATTCTTGGAAGGAACCTGACATTGCCGAGTGTATTCCTAAAAAAAAAATGGACAGAATCTTGAGCACCCAAAAGGATAGGAATCATTGGTCCAAAGGCACTCCAGTTGATGTCATGGTGGTAGCAGTAGCCAAAAAAGAAGGAACTCTCTGAGGAAATTTCCTCTGTCCATCCCCTAACAGAGAGTCCAGAGCATTGGGCAAACTAGGGGAAATGGACTTATGCTTCCAAGTGCTGAACTAACTATCCCATTTGACACATTTTGAAAAGGACTTGATTGAGGAGCTTTCCAAGTCTCTTTTGGGTAGCTTACCATCAGATGTCCAAAAAACAGTAACGCTGAAATGTCTACCCTGCAATCTACATCAAATGTGGCCATGTGGTTGCTATTAAATGCAACTGATGGCACATCAAGAGTGGTTTGCATAGACATTACCATGTATCGCCATGCCTGTATTTGGCTATGTGATTTTGTGAAAAGCTTCAAGCCATCCTTTATAAATGCTCCCTACGGCAGTTCCACTCTGTTTGGACCTGAGGTAAAGGAAATGCTTACAAGGAGCAAACAAGATGGTAAGACCCTGGCAGCTCTGGGAATCTGTTTATCTACTTTACAAAGATCCTTTATGTGAATCAAAGGTGAGGTAGAAAAATGTAGTTCAAAAAATCGCAGGGGTTTCACCACAATACAACTGGGGATAGACCTCCCCATGGCAGAGGCAGAGGTAATTTGAATGGATACAGCCCAACAGGCAGATGTGGACCACAGAACCAAGGTTTCCTTGACCTCTTCAATGAGAAACCTTATCTGTGTCCCTGAACAGCTGCTCGATGCTGCATTCTGGTAGCAGTCGGGGGACACTTAACCTTAGACCCTGTAGCTTGGCAAACCATAACATCTGATTCATGGATGCTAAAGATAATCACCATAGACTATACCATACCTTTTTTTGTCAATTCCAAAGAAAAGACTGAAGATCCCGATCATTTGGAAGCCGCAACAACAGCAGTGCTAAAGTTAACACTTGAAATGTATAAAACTAAAAGCAAACAGATTACACCACCGTAAATACAAACTGGGATGGACACTGTACGACAATCCAAGAAAAGTACCCTCCAAGTCAAGATAAAATATTAATTTAACTCAGCACTTTCATTTCAAATGTGAAACTTCATCAGAATAGAAAACCAGCATACCAACTCGGTTGAAATGAATGACACATAATGAAAAAAAACAAAAAAAACAAAAAGACAAAGTTGAAAACATTAAGTAAAAACAATACATTAATATTATAAACCTCAAAAGTAAAGGTACAGCTTCCATAAAACCTCACATAAGTCCTAAAGATTTTAGTTTAAGTAAATAGTTCATAGGTTTGTCATTTAAACCAGGATTAACCCCCACATTTGTTTTATCTGCCAAAATAATTCACCAACCTCTAAAAAAGGTTCACAACGCCACCCCATAGGCTAGGTTATGAAGTTTGTATACCAAAAAAAAAAATGCTCAGAAAATTCAGAAATGTGTTTAGCCAGGGCATTGTTAAGGTCATTCTTACGAATACTATAAATATGTTCTCTTATCCTGTCATTAAAAGCCTGTTTGGTTTTTCCAGTATAGAAACAAGCAGATTTCTGACAAATAGCTGCGTAAACAATACCCATGGAATGACAACTGCAATAAAACTTAGGGCTAATATTATTGTTACCGATAGTAACCCCATCGGTATTTCACAAAAACCTGCAAGCATTACAGCAACCACATCTAAAAGTCCCCAATTTACCTTGGTTGTAGTTTTGTCCAAAGTTATTATGTTAGAACAGCTTTTTAAGATACACTCCTACCGTTTTCCTATATTGTCTAACTCATTAAAACACCCCAATTCCTTTGAATAGTGTTTTTAATATTTGAAAAATCTAGGCTATAGTTGGTAATAAAAGCTGCCCCCTGAGTCTTAGGAGGGGATTGCATAATAACAATACAGCTATGTGTGTTCCCCAAAAGTGAGGTATATATGCCAAGTTGTCTCAGAAATCACCTCATCCATGATATCCATAAAAAACTTTTCAGGATACCCTCTTCTCAAGAACATGTTCTTTAATTTTTCACGCTCCAATAAAAAAGCAGAAAGCTCAGAAACCATCTTAGCAGACCTAACCAGTTGTTCTTTAACCACTGCTTTTTTTTCTGATGCAGTGTGTGGCTACTTGTAAAATGTAACAAAAAATTAAAATATGTTGGTTTTCTGAAAATAGAAGACACAAGTCTTGTTATGTCTGTCATTAGTTAACTCAATGTCTAAATAGTGTAGGGTTTCACCAGAAACTGACTGCATAAACTTAAAAAAAGGAGGTGGTGGTGTTGATGTAATTAAAGTCCTGTATCATACCATGATGCTTGGTCCGCAAATATGCATATTATCTAGGTATCTAATGTAAAAGGACCAACAGTTAGTAAACATAGAATTTAGAATGTATTTATTCTCCCACATACCCATAACAATATTGGCAAAAATGGGAGCGCAAGATGAACCCATAGCCACTTCTCCTGTCTAAATATCGTACCATTAAAATAAATAAAATTATTTGTCAGAACCATGTCCATGAAGTTTACAATAACTTTTATTTCTCTCCCTCAATTCCCTATTTTCAATAAGAAACTCAACAACCACTCTAGCCATTCTTGATGTGGTATTACTGAAAATAAGTCTCTGATGTCTATTGGCAAAAATAAAAGACTTTCATTGTACAAGTCTTCTGAAATTTGTGATAAAAAATTCCAAGAATCCTTGACTAAATATTCAAGCCTTTGAATGGTCCTTTTGAGTTTATAAACTTAGCCAAGGGGAATGTTTTAGAGGCCTTAGCATCAACTATAGGTCTTAAAGGTGGGTCCAATAGGTCGTTATGGAACTTCAATATCCCAGAAATTGTAGGGACCATAAAAATAGTCAACCGTCAGCCTGATCAATTTCACCTTGCATAAACATATCATACAGTAAACAATCTTTTTTTCTATAGGCTATATGCATTTCATTACATGACACCTCTTCATATATATCCTCACCTAAAAGGAGAATTATTTTATTGTTCTAGTCATTAGTGTTCATCAGGACCCCCCGGTGAGGTTTTATTATTCTCACTTCATTGTTTTGACTTAATATTTTAAGTAAATTAAATTGATCTAAAGTCAAATTAAATTGAACCGAATCAAGTTGTTTGTGCGAAAGCTCTCTAATATCACATTTGCATAAAAATTCAAAAATATGTAAGACTGGACAAAGAGGGGGATTAAAGGTAGTTGATCTTGTTAGTGTTAATGAACAGGAAGAAGTACCATCATGAGGGAACAAGAGAGTAAAAATAAAGTCTAAAATTAAGCTTTCTAACAAACAATTTGATGTCCAAAAGGACTTAACTTTGCTCTAGCTGTGGGTACAAAGGCAAACCTTTAGAAAAAAATTCAAAAAATATATCAGTAACTACTTCATTACTGTAATTAAACATGTTAGAATCACTAGAATTATTAACACAAACAACATTTAATTGTCCCAATGGTTCTTCTGATTGGTTGTTTGTCCTGTTAGCTGTTGCACAGTCCCAAGTCGACTGTGGTTGAACCAAGTCTGGTTTGCCCCACTCCCCACCCCACCAGTTTGCCGGGATTGAATCCTCTCTGATCTCCTCAAGGGGGAAGTTGACAATAAAGGGGCCTCAGGATAGTTATCACCTTGGCGCTCGCTTACCTGAACCCAACTATCCTAATTGTCCAAGTCATAGGTGTGCATTTGCATTGACCAGGCCTGAGACCGGGGGGGGGGGATGCTTTCATCTTGCTCAAATTCAAAAGCATTGGCGGCAAAAAAACTGAACCAGCACTTAAGTAAATCCAGTGACACAACAACTGTATTCAGTAAGAAATATGAAATTACTGGAAACCAGGGTGGAGTAAATGCACTTTAATATCCTTTTAACATCCACAAGTAAATTTCAGGTACGCTTGTAATATCCACAAGTAAATTTCAGGTCCGCAAGCATAAAACTTTCACCCAGAGGGCTTCCTCAGGTGTATAAAGCAACTTACATTGACTAGTGAATGGTTTAAATAGTGTAAAAAAGTTATATGCACAAAACAGCAGTTAAAATTAAAGGAACAATATGCTCTTTAAACATTATATGTACTGTAATAACAAGTATATGAAACTTAAAGGCTTTTAAAACATATAAACCTAATCGAAAAATGGGTATAAAAAATTTATGTAAAGTTTATAAAGAGGCAGCTGGCTGGATTTACCTTACATATGAAATATCCATATATTGCTGCAACAGATGTATTTACATAGACTGATGCTTGGTTATGAGTATAGGTTTAAGAGGTTTAACACTAGGAACCTGGTATATCTAGCAACATGTAGTTACTGCACTTCATATTATATAGGTAAAACAAAGCAGAGGCTTAAAGACTGCATTTCCAGTCATCTCTCAGAAATTAATAGAGAAGTAGTTACTAATGCCTTAAGCACAAGCTGGAGAAGGTATCTACCCACGGTTTTAAATTCCTGATTTTAGAAGTTGTGTATAGAAACATAAGAGGTAAAAATATTGTTCTCAGAACTAAGAGAGTGGAACTGAACTGGATTTTGAGGTTTGAGGTTCATTTTATGCCAGGGCTTAATGGTACTGCCCCTCTTAAACCTATATTCATAACCAGGCATGAGTCTGTGTAAATATATTTGTTACAGCAATATATGTATATTTCATATGTAAGCCAGCTGCCTCTTTATAAACTTTATGTAAGGTTTTATACCCATTTTTATATTAGGCTTATAAGTTTTTACAAGCCTTTAAGTTTCATATACTTGTTATTACATATAATGTTTTAAGACCATACTGTTGCTTTAATGTTAACTGTCAATTGATTTGTGCATGTAATTTTTTTACACTATTTAAACCATTCACTGGTCAATGTAAGTTGTTTTATATGCCTGAGGAAGCCCTCTGGGCAAATGTTTTATGCATGCGTACCTGAAATTTACTTGTGGATATTAAAAGGATTTTAAAGTGTATTTACTCCACCCTGGTTTCCAGTGATTTTGTATTTCTTATATTATATATTATGTATTATATTATTACATATTTAAAAACATCCAGTTTCAATTTGGCTTCTTTTATTTATTTATTTTAAGGTCATTCATTAAAGCATCAACTTTAACAAAATTATTGATGTTCTTCGTGTGTCACAGTTGCAGTCATCATCTGTGGGTTATCCCTGCTGTGGTAGCCCTCGGCAGGCCTGAATACCAGAGTTAATGTTTTTCTGCATCGGCTGCTGTCACCTGTAGTCTGTCATCAGGTTGTCAGTGCTATAAAGCAAGGCAGCCAACGCCATTACATCAGTCTTTCTTGCCATGGAGCCTGTAGCAGAAGCAGTTTGCAAGTGTGCCGGTTGGTCACTACCAGAGTTTCAAATACAGCTGAAAACGTTTAAAGCTAAGTACCCCATTGGGGATCCTTTTTTCTTGCACTAACCGATGTCTGAAAAAGTTAACAATTGTCTCGCCTGTGGAAAGCAAATCCCACACCGAGACTTCCATTCATACTGCATCACTTGTTTAGGCCCAGACCATGACGTTTCCTGTTGCCGGTTTTGTGCCCATTTTAACGTGAGAACCATTCACCGTAGAGCTCTTATTGTAGACAGGTATTTTCATCTCCCGTCTTTGCATTCCGAAATGGTGTCCATAAGCCAACAGTCTGTGGACATTCCGAAAAAATGCAGAGATAATGATAGAGAAAGACCACACAAGGCTAAGCCTTCCGACGACTCTACTGTTAAGCAGGTCATCATTTCTCTCAAATTCAGTGAGGTGCTTTCGCAGCCTATGGTGCCTGATTTTATATGTACACAGGTCTCTACCGAGACCCTTTCGAAGTCTGGTATGCCACAGAGATCTTCTTCGTCTTCTGAACCTTTGGCTGCCTCTGCCTCGGTTGAGTCCGGAGCTGTGACACAAGCATCATTTTCCAAGGAGGCCTCTCACACTACTGAATCTAGACAAAAAACGATGTCTTCTCATCCGACTACCATTTTTCTCAGACCAAAGGATACTCTTAGGCCTAGAAGCCAGGCCACTCCTAGAAAATCTGCCTCTAGCCACCATCTTGCTCCTGCTCCACCACCCCAAGCACAAATGCTTAAAATGGCGGAGGATCTCATCTCCCTTATCAGGGGTAGTCAGGCAACAACTTCTAAAAGGAAAAAGCACCCTTCTCCTGAAATTATGACAGAACAGTATTCTGAGGAATCTGATTATTCAGATTTTGAAGAGGCACAACAACCGCTGACTGCTTATGAGGATTCAGATGCAGAGGAATCCATTCCTTCTGCCTCCCCACCAGAAGACCTTTCCTTTGGGGAAACCCTTCACACCCTCAGGGAACATTTCAGTGGGAATCTCAGGATTTCCCCCAGTGTACGAAAAGACTTAGAGAATATCTGGACCTGCCTCAGCACAGACCCCTGGCCATCCCCCCATTTTAGAAGTGGTGGATGATGTTTTCCATGAATCCAGCTTAGCCCCTGACGCCCTCCCACCTGCTTCCAGTAAACCTGACAGGTGTTACAGCGTACTGGATTCTCACAAATACCTGTACAGAAATCCTGCTGCCAACCCAGAGGTCATTACACAGGGACCTAAAGGAGCTAAGACTAGTTCTGCCAAGAATCCTATTCCTTCTGACAAGGATTCCAGAGCTCTGGACAGATGGGGTAAAATAGTATATACCTGTGCAACCTTAGCTATCAGAGCACTCAACTGTCAGTTCCATATGTTAAAATATCAATAACACACTTTAGAACTATTAAAACAAAAGATCTCAACCTTTCCTGACTGTGCCAATTCAAAAGAGTTAGCAGATTTACTGCACTCTACTTGTCAAGTGGCCAATCATTACACTGTGGAAATGACGCCCTAGAAGCCTCAAGCAGGGCACCGGTGTCAGGATCTGTCATTAGTAGACATGCATGGTTGAAGGAACAACCTCTCTCTGATCATGTGAAGTCTAAAGTAATTGATGCACCCCTGGATAAGGACTGCTTGTTTGGAGTAAAAGCAGAAGAGGTGCTTAAAAATATGGAAGACAAAGCAAAATCTATGCAAACAGTAAAATATTTCTTACAGGTTCAACCTCCCAGGTTCAGCAGGAACTTTCCCTCTAAGCACTGGTCCTTCCCTGCACCTAGCAGACAGGGTCAAGGTAAGCCCCGAAGGGACAGACTACCCGGGCCCCATCCCAGGGGCAGCAGAGAACCAAACAGTGGACCACGTCTGCCCCAAAGGCAGGGAGTTCTAAGCCACCCTTCTATGGCAAAAACTCTAAATGACTCCCTTTCTCCCCCTCTGCCCTCCTTTCACTCACCTAAAGCTAGCAGGAAGGCTCTCCCTCTGCAAAGAAAATTGGCTTTCTGTAACAAAGGACCAATGGGTCTTAAAGATCATTTTTCAGGGATACAAATTCTCTTTCAACAAACTCCCAGTTCTAAGAAGGTACCCAGACTTACCTCCAAATCAGTGGGCAGAGGCATTGAAACAGGTCCAAACTCACATATCCCAGGGGACAGTAGAACCTGTCCCCTCAGATCAAACAGGCAAAGGCTTTTATTCTAGCCTATTCCTTGTTCCCAGAATAGAGGGCACTTGGTGCCCCATCCTGGATCTATCCATTCTGAGCACCTCCTTGGTGGTCCCCAAATTCAAAATGCTAACTTTGCAGCAGCTGCTGCCTATGCCGATAAAAAATGCCTGGGTAGTGACCCTAGACCTAAAAGATGCCTACCTCCACATCCCCATAAGGGAATCCTGCAGGAAATTCCTGCGCTTTCAGTTCTCTGCGCTATCCTTTGGCTTATCTACTGCACCCAGAGTATTGGCCAAATGCTTAGCCCTGGCCATAGCATTTTGCAGATAGAAAAATATACAGATTTACCTTTATCTGGACAGCTGCCTCATTCAGGCAGAGTGCAAAGAATAGCTGCTCCAGGACCTTCTCTTTGTCAAAACCCTCCTAACTTCCCTAGGGTTCACCATCAACGAGAAGAAATCAAAGCAAACACTCTCCAGGAAGATCATTTTCTTGGGAGCACTGCTGGACACAACATCCCAAATGACCTTCCTATCCCTAGGAAAGCAGAGCTTCCTGCCTCTCTACTTTACCCAGCTGGCCTCCAGAAGTCACCTCACTGAGAGGAAGCTCCTGCAAGCCTTGGGGTAGATGGCATCTTGCATCCTTCTAATTCCTCTGGCCAGGCTTCATATGAGGAAACTTCAGTGGTATCTAAAGAACCTTTGGTGTCAGCACTCTCAGCCTCTAGAGACCTCTCTCCCTCTGATCCCCTGTATAAGGGCCGGGTTTCTCTGGTGGGCAGGAGCCTGTGCCTAGAACAAGGCTCTTCCCTTCATCCTCGGCCCTACCAGGCAGAATCACCACCAATGCCTCAGACATTGCTTGGGGTGCACACCTAGCAGGCAGGTGCACCAAGGACTTTGGGATGTCCAACACTTTCCCTTACACATCAATCAAAAGGAAATGATGGCAGTACAAAAGGCTCTGACATCCTTCAAACCCCATCTCAGGTCAGGGGTTCTCCTTATCAAAACAGACAACACCACAGTAATGAGGTATATCAACAAACAGGGAGGGACCCACTCTTACCCTTTGTGCAGGCTAGCCATGAACCTCTGGCTGACAGCTTCTTCCATGGGATTACACCTAATTGCCCAATACCTACCAGTGATCAACAACACCCTGGCAGACCACCTAAGCAGAAACTTACTGGACCCCCACGAATAGCAGCTCCACAGAAAAATCATTTTGCTAGTCATTCAGGCGTGGGGAACTCCGGAGATGGATCTCTTTGCTCCACACCTCAACCACCAGCTGAAAAAATTCTGTACCAAGGAGTATCACCACCTGGCATGGAAATCCCTCTTTGTGTACACATTCCCTCCTCTGCCTCTTATTCCCAAGCAAGATAAGGGAGGAGAGACCAAAGGCCATCCTCATTGCACCAGATTGGCCCAGACAGCATTGCTACCCCTTACTGCACAGGCTTACATTACAGCCTCCCAGGCAGCTTCCCCTGATCTCAGACCTCTTGACCCCGGGGGGGGGGGATGCTGCACCCAGACTTACAGTCTCTCAAACTATCAGCATGGCTTAATACTTTAAAAGCAAACACGGGGCCCCTGTTAAGTAAACAGGTCCTAGACATTATTACAAGGGCCAGAAGGTCCAGCACCAGAAAATCTTATGTAGGGAAATGGAAAAGATTCTGCTCCTGGATCCAGTCCAGAGGGGGCATTACCTCACAACCTTCCATCCTTCTTATCCTGGACTACATAGCCAGATTACTCAATAGTGGCCTCTCCTTCTCTTCTATTAAAATCCATGCCTCAGCCATTTCAGCTCATTCTGATACAGACCAGCCTCTCTTCTCACATCCTTTGATTAAACAATGCCTCAGAGGGGCTTCTAATATCAGACCTCCCAGAAGGCCACACACGCCAGCCTGGGACCTGAATTAAGTTTTAGGAAAAATACCTTTACCACCGTTCAAACCTGCTGCTTCAGCAGAATTGAGATACCTCCCATTGGAAGACTGCTTTCCTACTAGCAACCATCTCAGCCAGAAGGGTTTCAGAACTTCAGTCACTCATGGCTGTTGAGCCCTTCATCATTTTCCATGCAGGCAGGGTCTCCCTGAGGACTAACCCTCCTTTATGCCCAAGGTGGTATCGGATGTGACCCTCAACCAGTCCATACATCTACCCACCTTCTTTCCTAATCCTCAAAACAAGGGGGAAAGAATCCTGCACTCACTAGAGGTACACAGACAGCTCAGATACTACCCGCACCATACACAGACAGCTCAGATGCTACCGTACTAAACCCTTCAGAAAAACAGACCAGCTTCTTATCAGCTTTGTCCCAGGGGCAGAGGGGAAGTCTATTTCCAAGCAAGCCATTTCCAAATGGATATCACACTGTATCCATTTTTGCTACAGACTACATGGGAAACCTCCCCCTGTCTATTCATACCCATTCCACTAGGGCAGCCTCCACTTCCACAGCATTCCTAAGAGGAGTTCCCACTAGGGACTTCTTGGAAGCTGCCACCTGGACCTCTGTCCATACCTTTATAAAGGATTACCACCTACCTCTTTTCTCTAAGGCTATGGCAGGGATTGCCTAGGCAGTTCTGCAGGGCATGCTGACCCATGCCTATGTCTCTAACTAATCCTTCCACCCCTCTCCTCAGCTTTGGGAATCCTCCCACAGGTGATGACTGCAACAGTGAAACACGAAGAACATAGTGCTGTTGTGTACATTTACCATAAATGTAGATGTCTGAGTGTATTTACTGTTGCAGTCCTGGTTTCCCTCCCTCCTTCCCCCTTATATCCTCTTTCCTTAGGAGGACATAAGCTCCTCATGGTGGCTTTATCCACCAGGAGCACTTTACCATATTTCCTTGGGCTTCTGATGGGTTAGGGCAAGAAAATCTGATGTAATGGCGTCTGCTGCCTTGCTTTATAGCACTGACAACCTAAAGTCAGACTACAGGCGACAGCAGCTGACGCAGAAAAACATTGAGTCTGGTATTCAGGTCGGCCGAGGGCTACCACAGCAGGGATAACCCACAGGTGATGACTGCAACAGTGAATAGACTCGAACATCTACATTTATGGTAAGTGTACACAACTGTACTTTGTAATGACAAGAAATTTGATCAAGCAACCAATCATTAGTGATGGAAGTTTCTAAAATTTTAATTTCCATAGAAGTCTTGTCCATAGATTTAAGATTGTCCTTAATAAGAACTTCCATACGCTCACACCCATGCCTGTCAAACAACACTAGTAGTTCTTTATAGAAGTCTGAACCGTTAACTAACCCATTTGGGTATTTCCAGCAATGCAACCCCTTAAGAACATTCCTCATAACAATATTCTGTCATAAACAATAACTGTCTACTTGAAGCTTTCTAAACTTAGTAACCAGTCTTTCCATTTGCTTCAGTTGTGTTTCCAAATTGTCATGGGGAATACCATGATTCACAGTAAATGAAATGTTCTTGTTAAATCATATTTTGCTCTGTATAGGCAACATAATAACTGCATAGGATTAACAGTCACTATTCATTGTACTTAATATGCATTCCAAGAGCATAGATACACCATTGGACTAATTAAAGTTAATTGACCCTTATCTTTAATATTATATATTATGCCCCTTCCCAGTTGATTGGAGAATAAGCATACTAGTGCCAGTGTACAAGAATAAAGGGGACATTCGTAACTATGGGCAGTGCTGAGGTATAAAACTCCTGTCACACTACATTAAAGCCGTGGAGAGGGTGATTGATAAATGAATACACAGAGTAGTAGAAAGTAAGATGGCAGATGAGCAGTTTGGATTCAGATCAGGATGCAGCATAATTGAACCAATAATTGCAGTGAGACAGATAGTTTAGAAGAAGTTAGAGATGAGGAAAGAGCCCAACTGGGCATTCCTAGACTCGGATGAAGCGTATGACAAGGTCCCAAGAAAGATGATTTGGGCAGTCCTGCAGTGGTTCAAGTACCAGAAACATTCATAGAATTAGTGCAGGCTATGTTCAAGGACCCAATGACTCAAGTACGAACAGTATTTAGTAACACAGTGGGAGTGGGTGTGCATCAGGGTTCAGTTCACAGCCCATTGCTTTTCATACTGGTGATAGACTACTACTGGCGGCTGTATGCAGATGATGTGGCATTACATGCAGACTCTGAGCAAGAACTTCAGCAAATGATAGAATTGAATCAAAACTGAAGGCACATAGGATGAAACTGAGTACAGATAAGACAATTGTAATGGCAGCAAATTGGGGAAACCAGAAGAAGGTGAGAACTGAAATAGAAAGGAAAATAGTGAAATGGGTTAACAACTATAAGTATCTGAATGGGGTGGTTGATGAGGAGGGAAGCATGAATGAGGAGGTTAAAGCTAGAATAAAAGTGCCTGCAAACAGCTGCTAGGGGTAGTGCTTGACAGAAGAATGCCAAAAAAAGCTGAAAGTAAGGTGTACAAGAGGTGCATCCAGTACTACTGTCTGGCACAGACACATAGACTGTAAAGTCAGAGCAGCTGAAGAAGCTAGAGGTGATGGAGATAGGATGCACATTGTGAAATAGATGAAGAAATGAGGACATCAGAGCAGGAGCCAAAAGAGAATCTCCATTGCTTTTTTTTCCACCTGACATACTCTTAATACAAGAAATCAGGACAAAGCCTAAACTAATGCACAGACAATAGGGGCAGATTTTAAATATTGCTCTTATAAGCTTAGAAAGTTGCTAGAATAAGAAGTTTTGTGTTAGCATGCATTTTCGGAAGGGTATAAAGCCTAACACTGAAATGTCTGTAATTATTTAATGACTTCAATTCCTAGTGGCGTGCCAGAAAAATAAAATTTTCATGAGGGAAAGAACAAAATTATGAGGCAACATATCTGGGCATTCTGTGAAAATCTGAATAGCTGAGAGGTATAACTGCTGAGATTTTAGGAGGGACAGCACAGAAATACAAGGAAGATCAGGTACAGTTCTGATTCTTTAATTTTGCGGAATGTACCTGATTTTTGTCATATTTTTCTCTGACCAGAGCAGATGCCAATATAAAGTCTGGCTGCTCAACAGTACTTCAGTATCTGGACTTTTTTCTGTTGGTATATACTTGATCTACAGTTGGGATGTTGGTTGGGCTGTCCAATCACAGTGCTTGTTTTTGAATAGTAATGAGCTGTTATACAAGTACCAATAGATTCAGGTTGATCCCAGGGAAGGCTATGGCAGGTGTAGTAGACCTGGTGAATGTGGAGAAGAGCAGGGACCACCTGATGGTCAGCTGCAGCAAAGGAAAACAATTAAATCTCCAGAAATCATATTTCCAATCTTCCCAGTCAGTTCATCTAAAAAGGAAACTTCAACTTTTCTAAAATGTATCACAATACTTGAACACATGTCAAGATCCAAGGAACATGTTAATTTCCTCCCCATAACATTTGAAAATGTAGCCATGGACTGAGAGTTGAAAGTTGTAATATTCAGTAGACTATTTCTCTTAGTACTATTGATATTAAGGAGAGTACTGTAAAACAATCACTTTTTTGCTTTAGGTTTGTTTCCTTTTTCTTTGCTTGATCCAAACCCCTGTACAGTTTTAGTCATTCTGCTGAGTAGTTAAGTCATGTTCGTCGTCATCACTGTTATGATCCGGGAAAAAAAATCCATCAGTTGTATTATGCACTGAAACAGCCAGTATTTGCAAATAATGTACATTGATTATCACATTCTCACTATCAGCTTTCACCTTAGACCTTTTTAGATATTTTCATTCTAAACTGTATTAAGATCATCTACCTGTTGCACTGTATCAGTGTTTTCTGTTGAATCTTTAGGATTTTGAGATGAGCAATCCACTCATGTATGCCCTTCAGTTTTACACTTAGAACTGTTTACATTGTCTATCACCATGCCCTACCTCACCACAAACAGCACAATGTTTCTTTGGATATGTACCAATTAAATTATAAAAAGGCCTCCCCCCTAAAAAAAAATAAGATTTAGGATGACCCACATATTTTACAGAACATTCGTAAATATTGATATGTAGATGTATGTGTGTGTGTGTGTGTGTGTGTGTGTGTATATATATATATATATATATATATATATATATATATATATATATATATATATATATATATATATATATATATATATTACTAAACAAATATATTATTTTTTATTGGTCTGTCTTTAATATAGCCCAAAATGTTCACCACCAATCCATTAATGTCTAACAACATAAATAGGGTGAATATCAGAAATGTTCTCACAATGGTTAGCGAGAAAGGAAAAAATTCAAAAGTTCAGTATTTTATGTTTAGTTTGAAAAGTCTTAGTCTGGAAAGAATACAAATTGCATGAGAAATCTTGCAGTTTGTTTTCAGAAGAAGTTACAAAGGACTGGGCAACATCACATGTTGCTAATGTTAATTCACACCATTAAAATTCAGCCTTAAAGGAACCAGTAGCGAGGCCCATAAAGCATAACTGACTATTGTTTGTTTTTATGCATGACCGTTACAAAAGGTCAGTGAAACCCAAAAGACAAAGGTCAGGAAGCAATCATAAAATGTCCTGTAGCAGCAACATCAGTATAAGATTTCAAACTCCAATAGCCACAGTGGAAGAGCACCTCTGTCTCTTCAGATTTGCCCAAGTTTTTCCTGACACTGTTTCACCACCATGTGACCTGGAATAGTACCCCTGAAGAATAGGTTTGCAGTGTTCTGAAACCTCTCCCTACGAAAGAGCAGCAGGATTGTGTGGTTCTGGATGATCCATCATTTTGAACAGAACAAAGTCCTCAGGACAGTCTGAGGTAATTTCAGTGATATGAACAATTGCCATTTACAATGTACTGTCATCCATTCCTCTTCCCACATCCTTTACAGCCTCCATCTCACTCACAGTAGTCTCTAACATGCTCGCCATACCGCCGCAGTTACCTCCACACTGGAAGTGAGGTCATGTAAAGAGACGGGAAAAATGTTCTTCATTAGTCCTTTGCTGCAGCCATAACTACATGGTACATATTCTGCCAAGGATAGTGCATGCCCATTCAGTCTAGAAAGCTTTAGGCTCCTTCCTTGCACATCATACTTTCATCCTTAGCCTAAAAATATGTGTTGGTATAAGAGGGATGTATAGGTGCACCAAAACTCAGAACTTTTTTGCCATATATATGTTTATGCAGACTTTCATCAGTTCAGCTGCATTATTATTGTTGACAGGCTCCAGTTATAGCTTTGTGCAGATAAATATTTATGCTGGGGAACCTTCCTTTTTCTTTGTAAAAAAATATTATTAAAAAAAATCTTATGTCTGTCAGAAAGGGCAAATGTTCTTGTAGTAGGCAAATTCGCTATAATGACAGACATACCAGCTGTGTTTTTTGCCTAGGTGAATAGGACAATGTCAGGTACTGTCACATATCTTTCTTACTTTTGCTCCCTAAACTGTGAGGAGTAGGATAAGCTCCCTCAATTTTTTTCTTGAAAACCAGCACCTTAGACACATGTTAAATGTGACCACATCATTGTATTCTCTGTCAGTACCCACCCATAAGGTATATAAAGATGTTGGTGATGAATCCCAGATGTTTACCTCTTTTCTGCAGTTTGAGACTAATGACTCACCTGAGGTGCTTACACAGCCCATGAATTGTCAGTCTGTCTCTTCTGGTCCTTTGGCATGTTCCCACTGGAAACAGATATAGCCTGGGAATATTTCACATCCTTTCAGTGTGTACATTGGGAGAATCATGGTTTATCTAGTCTGTGGGTGAGTGAGGTATACACCAAGTACTTGTGAGGGAAAACATCAGTGGATCATTTATGGAAGTCCCAGTCTATGAGTTCCTCTCCCAAAACAATGCAGCTCGATACTCCAAAAAAGCACAATCACAAAGCAAAATACCTGTCTTCCCTTCATATCTCCTCTTTCAAAACTGAGGAGGACTGTTTCAGTTTGTTACAGGGCTTATTTAAAGTAATTCAGTCTCTTCAATCTGCTTCTCCAGCTTCTCCTTTCTCTCCTCCTATGAAAAGAAAGACAGGTTCTTATTCTTCTGAAGAGGAAGCTTTCTTGGACTCTGAAAATGAGGAATTAGACTGTGCCTGTCAGATATCTTCCCTTACCACACATGAGTCTGAATTTGAGGGTACTTATTCCTCAGATTGTCCTAATGAGAAAATCTCATTTGAACACACAACCTCTAAAATAAAAGATTTCTTTAAGTAGGAAGGAAACCAAGTATCAAAATCGCCAAAAATATATTAACACTTAAGTATATACTTTGTCTTAGGGCTTTAGAGGATGCATTTATTTCCCCTGCTGCCCCCCCCCCAAAAAAAAGCTAACAGATTCTGCAGACTGCTAGATCCACCCAAATTTCTGTATATGAATCCTTTGAAGACCCTGCTGTTGTTCAGAGGACAGAAGCTATAAATCCTTGTCCTCTATTCCAAATGATAAGGATAGCCATGTCTTTCACAGGTTTGGCAAGAATGTATATGTATTGTCTTCCTTGGCTTTCAGGGCAATTAGTTGCCAAACTCATATGTCAAAATATCTGTTAGCTATTTTTGCTAACATGCAGCATACTTCAGTCTTTGGTTACCCTTTTCAGTTCAGAGATTAAAACTAATTTGTGTGATGCAGTTAATTCTTCTTCCCAAGTCACTAAGCACTCTATGAAGTGTACTTATGATGTTGTGCATGCTTTTTCCAGGGCTAATGCTACCGGAACTGTATATGTGCAGAAATGTTTAGGTGACAATACAAAACTTCCCAGAAGATGTGAAGAATCAGATTTTGATTGTCACGCTAAAACTTTACTGTTTTGGAAATTCCTCAGCTGAGGTCCTTAAGAAGCTGTAAGGGAGACATACGTTAATGCAGGGCATCAATCAACTGTTTTTGCCTCCTTACCGAGTACCAAATAAGTTATTAATCTATCCAGCAAAAGTCTTCTAAGTAGCAATAGAAGAAAAAAAATGCCAAAATGACACAAAAAAGAAAGGACAGGGATCTTAAGGACCTTCCTTTCAAAAGAAAAAAAAAAAAGAATTATTATCTTTGCCACTTAACCCCACCCCCAAACCATCTTCACAAAATTGCAGGCAAGCTTTCCTGCTGTCTTCCTCTCTGGAAGTAAATAACCTCAGATCCTCAGGATCTGAAAAATCATTCACCATGGTTGCAGGCTTTATTGAGCTTCCCCTTTCATTCAAGCTGGGATCTCTCTCTCCAAGGAAACAAAATCATCATTTCCCTCAGATTATTTCAGATCTCTTGTCTCAAGGGGTAATAGAGACAGTTTCCATGTCCAGTAAGGAAAGTTTTCTACTTGACTTTTTCTGCCTCCCCGAAAAGAAAGCACTTGGAGACATACTTTAGACCTTTCAAAATTCGGTACTTTTCTTCTGATAAAATTCAAAATGCTGACTTTACAAACTCTTTTCCCTCTCTCATCCAGGGTCTTTATGGTCACTCTTGACGATGCTTACCTACACATTCCAGTTCACAAAAGAGAAATGTTCCTAAGATTCTTTGCCTTGGGACTGCACTTGTAATTTAGCTTTTTCCTTTAGTCTCTCCACAACTACAAGAGTTTTCACCAAGTATCTTGCCCCAGTCATAGCCTTCTGCAGACTTCAAGTTATTTACATTAACTCCCTACTTGGATGATTGTCTCATTTATAGCATCCACTATCCAAGGAATTCTGGCATCTCTTCACTTTACATCTGTTCAGCAACTTGGACATCATGCTAAATCTGAAAAAGTCAAGTTTAACCACTGCCCCCAGGATAGCTTTCCTAGGTTGTCTCCTGAACACACCACTAATGACATCATGCTTGCCCCCAAAGAAAGTGCTTTCTTAATCATCACTGCTTCCTAAATCAGTTTCATCAAAACATATTCACAGTAACAGAATTCCTGAGGATTCTGAGTTTTATGACCTCATCCATTCTCATAGTTCCATTTGCCAGATTCCACTTGAGAAAAAATTCAGTGGTTCCTCATATCCATTTGGACCCAACTGCTGCATTTTCAAACTATTCCAGTTCCAGTTTTGAGTTTCATCAAGAAAGAATGCAATTGGTGGGCCAATCAAATCATACCAGATTGAAATCTTTCTTCCCCAACACTCCTCCTCAGTCAACCACCATAGACACCCTATACTTATGCAAGGGGAAGTTTTTCAAGGTGTTAAGGTCTAGGGCATGCGAAAACTCGTTTCAGAAACAAACATATACATTTCAAAGATGCGATTGCCATAACAAAAGCTCTAAAAGCTCTAAATTAATCTGAGGACATGTAGACCACTGTTATAATTAACAACTGCACAGTGATGCAGTATATATACAAATGAGGAGGATGGGATCCTATACCCTTTGCAAACTAACCAACATTGCTTGAGAATTAGCAGTTCATTATAATTTAATTGTGTAGGCAATATTTATTCCATCAGAGCAGAAAACAGTAGTTGGCTCCTTGAGCAAATTTAAAATAGATTTCCGTGAGTGGAAGCTGCACCCCCAGGTCTTCCAGGAGATTGTCTGACTGTGGGTAACTCCCCAAGTACATTTGTTTGCCTCTTATCTCAAGAGACGCCTAATTCATTTCTGTTCCAGGGTACCTTGCAAAAAAGTGTAAAAAACTGATGCATTCTCATTTCCCTGGGCAGGAATGTTCTTTCATGCCGTCCCTCTTTCTTTTGATATTTAAAGTCCTTTTATAGATCAAGTAGGACTTGACAAATATGCTACATGTGAATCTCTTTTGGCTAAAACAACATTGGATGTTCATCATACCCACTGCTGAAGTAGCCTGTAGGCTGTATGGGTTGTTTTCCACCTTGCAAGCTACAACCAGCCAGTTTCAAAAAGATTTGACACACACACACACACACACACACACACACACACACACACACACACACACACACATGCACACACTCCTTCAGTCTGACTGATGATTGGCTAATCCCCTGGAGGGAAATCAGCATTGGCTAAGAATTTCATTTCTGGCAGATTAGTTCCATTAGGAACCCCTCCACTCAGAAATTATTGTCCTTTTAAGAAAGATAATAATTTGTCTGTTTTTTGATTAAAAGCAGTATTTCCTCTTTAAGAAACCTTGTATTTGTTCACAGTATCTGAAGCTGCTGTTAGGGGCTGCTAATTTTGACTTAGAGTGTTTATGATAGTATTTGCGGCCAGTTTTGTGAAAAAATGTGTACTACTTGTGTAAACTTTGCACTTTGTGGGACAGAGATGTTTAAGGAGAAATTGGCAGGAAATTGTATGTCAGTGTAATGCTTATGCTTACTTTGTGACAACCTACCAGCTATTTTGATTCTTTGTGTGCATGTGTGTGGAGCTCATGTGCATGTGAGTGCTTGAACAGTACTGACAAGGAAATTGTTTTCTACTTTTATGTTTTATAAACTAAGGGACTATGGAAAGTGGTGTGTCAGGACTTTAAGCAAGAAACTCCACTCCCTTTAAGCTCTCCTTAACCTGGAAATGTAGGCAACTATGGAGTTTCTGAGACACTGTTTAAAGCTGCAGAGAGCACCCCAGTAGTGTAAGACTTCAGTGCCTTCTACATTTTTAAATGCGCAACTGTACAGACAGGGACTAAAGATGGAGGTGTCTTGGTTTACATCAGTACCAAGGATACCTGTAGGTTGGTTAAACAAGGCAACATACTACAGTTTCTTTGTGTACAGATTGCCATAGACAAACTCCCATATCATATCTTTGGAAGCTGTAGGTCACCCTCTATGTCCCAGGAAATCCATAGTTCCTACTTAGATCTACTGGATACATTCACAATTCAACCAAATGCCATACTCATGGGGACCTTCAATTACCCCTGTATAGACTTGGAATCCTACATAATCCCAAATTTGTAGGCAAAGAGATTCCTGGACTTTGTAAACAAACACCCTAGATCTGGTAATGCATATATTGGACCCGGTACTTTCAAATACATTAGAATACTACACCCCAGGCAGTGTCATGTCCTCTCTGGTAAGATCAGATCACAAAAGGATCTCCTTTGAAATAAAAATCAATTCTGCAACTCCAGCAAACCCTGTAGCATTTAACAAGTATAGCAAGGCAGACCATCTTTTCGTTAAGCAATAACCTCTCAAAATTCTAAGCCCAGATAACATAGCAACCTATATAGAATTGTTCACAGAAACTTTCTGCAGCCATTTCAGAGGTATCATAGAGGTTTCTGTAATTACCAGAAATAAGCCCAAAACAGAGTCTAAAAACAAGCCACCCAGTGGAATCCAAAATTAAACGGGTTGGACTACAGCAACAACAACAACAACAACAAAAGTCATAGTTAAAATTGGTAATAGTAGCACCCAAAAAGGTGAAAACACTCTCATCAAGCTAAATAGATAACAAAGAGGGTTAATTAAGCCCAGGAAGGACAGTTTTGAGGTAAATATAGCTTCCCAGACCAAGGACAACCATAAGGCTTTTTTTAGTTATACACAATAGTGTGGCAAACTGGTTCTAAATAGAGCCACATTCATGAAGCTGGGTGATCTAGCAAGTCTACTAGTCAACAAATATATTTCCAACTTTACCCCCCAATCACCCCCAGCCACTTCCCAGGCAATACCATCTAACATAACTTCTCCATCTCTCAACAGGGAGGGAGCAGGTCTTGGCTGTACTTTCTAAAGTCAAGAACACAGCTTTATTGGGTTCTGTTAATATCCCAGGAAGACTCCTAAATAGCCTGAAATATGACCTATTAGGGCCACTAGAGTCACTATTCAGCTACAGCCAACAAACAAGATTTACGCCATGTAGATGGAGGACTGCAGCAGTCATCCCTCTGCACATGGGTGGACCATCAACTGATCCTGGTAACTACAGACCCATTAATTTGACTAGTCTCATGTTACAAAGCCATGGAAATAATTAACATGGAAATGATTAACAATGACATTGGTGGGACTTCCAAGACAGCTGCACACTGATCAACAGCTTAACTACAGATCTCCCAGTGACAAAACAGAAATTGAGGAACTGCAGCCAGACATATTGTCAACTTCAGTCAAATTCAGTTACTCGCTAATAAGCACACTGCCTGGATACCTGCAAAGAAGAAACAGAGAGCCTGAGAGAAAATCTACTAGAAAAGGTGAAGAGAAAACACTGACTGAGAAGAATCCTGCAGCTGTTCAGCAAAAAGCAGTTCAAGCTCCAGCTTTGGTGCAAGAAATGGGTTTCAGTAATCTAGAGGAAAAATAAGTCACATCTGCTCAGAGATGATTAAAATAAACCAAACACTGAAGGAGTATATTAGCTCAAGTAATAAAAGGCTAGAAAAAATGGAATAAGCTTTAAACAGATATTCAGATGAGCTAATAAAACTGAAAATATCAGTGGTTAAAATGAAGAAAAGACTGAATGAGTAAGAGACTGCTAAAGAAGAGATGTTTCAAAAAATGGTAAAATTAGAAGACAGAGTAGATAAGGAAAATCTGAGATTTTCTGCTGTACCAGAGAAGCTAGAAAGGGCAGACTATATTAATTTTATGAAGGCACCAGTATGCTACTGGACTGGTATTCCACAGTAGGAGCTCTTAATTGAAAGGGCAAACCATGTATGCCTCAAATATGGCCGTGTGAAAGCAGCTGTTTATTAGTAAAAATGCAAACCTAGCAGCAGAAAGAATTAATCCTGACAAAACTGTGGCAAAAGGGCAAAATATTAAAAGTTGTAGCAGTAGACTGTTTGTGGGAAATGATTGTTCACTGCACACCAGGCAGAAGAGAAACAGATTTATTCTAGTAATCAGTGAATGTCAAGCGGCAGATGTGAGACTCAAGCTGCTGTATCCAGCTGTCTTCGGAATATTTTTTCCTGGAGGACCAACATTTTTTGATGCAGAACAGGCTAAGTATAAAATGTAAGTTTGTCCAACTAAAAAATGAGCCATCAAGCAGACGGGCACTATGCTTCTCATTCTTCTGATAATAAAGCACACAGAGAGACATTGCCAGTGAAACTGTTTCCAATGATCTAAAGGAAAATGCTTGAGAGACAGAGAAAAGCTCAGAAATTGACCAGAAGAATTGGGAGCACTGTGGAATTGAACCAGAATCTGGAGCTGGGAAATGAAGATGAACAGGAACCAGCAACATGGAAATTAGTGAATAAATGTAAGACTACAAAGCATTGATCACATTTGTGAAATACACCTGTATACAAATAAGTGGAAAGAGTTGACATTTGTTGACTGTGTTAAACTTGCGAGGAACTGAAAGACATTTGCCTTACTTCATGTCATTAACATTTGGAAGGACTTGGAGGGTAGGAGAGGAGGAAAGAAAAAGTTAAATGTAAGTAAAACAATTTTTTAACAGTATTTTTATGAAATTTTTAATAATATAAATTGCATATTTTATAGTAACGTATTTTAGTTGTTCTTGTATGTGATAAAGTTATCAAACAGATGCCCTTTTTTCTTCTATTTCTCTTTCTTTCTTCTTTTTTAGTATTAAGAAATGTAGGCATTGTTCAAAAAGGGAAGCAAAGCTAGACAACGGTATGTCTAAGTTAATAGGCTGTAATATTGGATTGTTGAGGTTGAAAATGGAGTGTGAAAGTACACAGGTCATAATATATGTAGAGCTGATTTGTTTTCTTTTACTTTTGCATAGGTGAATGCCTGGATAAGACCCTTGGCTTAATCTAATAATGAAGTGAAAGCAAGTAAATATGAGAATACTGAATATAATGAAAAGTTTTCTTTTAGCAAAAAATGTTTGGTTTGTCTTCCAGGCTACAACAGAGGAATATATTTTTCTTTTTCCTCTTTTCCATGGAGAGAAGCTGATAATAGGGCAGTAAAAGACAGAACACCGGTTTCTTCAAGGCTAAAAGTTAAAGATTTCTGAAAGTATGCAAGTAGTTTTCACACCTGGGAAAGGGGGAATAACGATAAAAAAAAATAGACACCAGTTAGTGTAAGTAGAAGCACAGGCAATAACATGCACCTTGGCATGGATAACCCCAGTTTCAGGTTAACTACAGCCTATGTTAACACCTGGCCATTTGGTGCAAATATTCCTATTAGGAGGGTTAAACTTCATTATTTGAAGATATACATAGTTATGTGTGTTTGAATTAAGTTAATAGGTTTGGGGGTGCTTGAGGGTTTTTATTAAAACAAAAGTCTTGTAAAATGTGATGTAGATTCAAGTGTATAAGAAAAAATGTATAAAGGATTAACTTCTCAAACATTAATTGGTGCTTATATCACAAAACTGGAATTAGACATTTAAAAAAGTTACCATAAGTGGGAATAATGACTTCTTATCATAATGGTGACACTTGCCATATTATCTTGGAATGTAAATCGTTTCACAGGTATAAATGAAAAGGAAATACTATTTAATTTTACTAAAAATTTAGAGTGCAAATAGCAATGGTACAGGAGACACATTTGGAAAGAACTGAACATGTGAATTTGATAAAGAAAGGATTTCAGGATGGATATTCAGCAGAATATCAGGGACAAAGGAAAAGTTAAGTACTTGTATTAATTGCTAGAAGAGCTTCACTAGTGATGGAAGAAAGAAAACATATAATAATGGCAGATTTGTAGTAGTAAAGGACTACTAGCAAGGATGAGGATCACACTGGCATTTATTTATATTCCACCTAAAACTGCATTTTGGAGCTTAAAAAAAGTGGGGAGAAACAATCAATCTGATGTAATCCTTGACTGTGGGGCTCAGTTCCGACCCTTGGAACCAACTTGGCCATATACTTCAGCTCGCACCTTCCAAACTCTTGAGCTAGGCTCTACCCATAATGCTCCACTCTAAATTACCTCAGATCTCATTTGTCGTTTGTGTGTCAGATGTGTCCAATCTGCTCTCAAGCTTTGGCTTTCATTAAAGTAAGATGTTATGTTGTCCCTATCTCACCTTCCTTCTTGTTGGTTGTTTGGGTTCAGAGCCGATCTTCAGCTCCAACTCGGCCGTATTCTAAAGCTCGAGAGCTTCCACTGGCTCGAGGCTAGACCCTATCCCATCATGCCTAGTGCTAGTTACCAGAGCTCATTTACCACTTGAAGCTTTGCTATTGCTGGAGAGTGGCTCAGGCTACGTTTTTCATTTTTCCTATTATATTCTCTACTAAAATCTTAAAATCTTTAAGGAAGTCTTTCTGTAGATCAGTAGTAGTTGTTCTAGGATCCCTATCTCCATTTTGGTTGTTGTTGTTCTGGCCATCGTTTTTTCCTTCAGGCCTATTCCCTTACGAATCCGTTTTTAGTTAAGAGGATTCATCCTTGCTTTCAGCCCGCTTCAGTTAGAGGATTTCCCCTTATTCCCTCCTTCTCCCTTTTCTGCTTAAGGAATTAGCCGTTTAAGTTAGAGGCTCTCCTTGGTTGGGGGAGTTGTTGTTTAACTTAGAGGCTCTCCCCCTTCCTTTATATTCCATTTCTTTCTATGTAAAAAAAAAAAAAGAAAATTTTAAATTTAGATATAGTGTTTTTTGCGCTTGTTATTGTAGAGTGGTATACTTCTCCTATAGCTATAGTTTTGTTGTGCTTGTTGCTGTTTTGTGCTTATCAACAATGTCAAAAGAAGCGCCCAAGGAATCCAAGCCTTCTGGATTCAAAAAGTGTGACTCATGCTGCCAGAAAATATCCCTGACTGATGGACATACTAACTGTGTTTATTGCCTGGGAGATGTGCACCTGCAGGACTCGTGTTCCATTTGTCATGCTTTCAGCGCCAGAGTCCTGCAGGAATGCAAAAACAAACTTATGTTGAGGGGTTTATTAAAAGGGCAATTTGACACACCAATGAAAGGGAATCATGCAAAACAATCAGAAAAATCCTCCAAACTGACATCTCTGTCGGTTTTGACATCAGTGCCTTCGAAGCAGAAAAACAAATCCTCCCGTTCGTCAGATCCGAAACTTCTCAGGTCTTATCTCCTGTGTTTCTGTCAGTGTTCTTGGAACCATCTAGGAGTCACAAAAGGACTAGGTCTCCTCCTTTGGAAGTGGTGTGGTCTGCTCAACAGTCACCACTTCTCCAGTCTGTGGCGAGCAGTCACTGATCGTCCACCCACTCCTCTCGGTCATTCAGAAGCTTTTCAGACGATGATGTGGAGAGGGTGGTGAAGAGACTACTCAAGACACCGGCTCTCACGAAAATCTTATCAAGCCCAGCCCTTATGGATGTGGAGCTGACTACTCTACCCCCTGGATTGTCTATTCCTCCTTCATCTTACCTGAGCTCGGATCCAGAGTGCATGTACGTCATTGTGGTGGAACCATCGTTTCCGAAAACCTCCAGTCTCTCGGTTCTGACATCCACTCCAATCTCCTTGATACTTCCTTCTATCGAGGGATCTGGGAGCCAACACTCCCTCGTCGGCTCCGAGGGGTGGAGCGGCATCAGACCCTTGTCCAACCCCAATCTCCCTCTTAGAGCTTCGGCGCAGATGAGCTCAGCTTCCACATTGGCCTCGGAACCATCGCCTTCAGTGCAGGAGAGGTTTCTCGACTCTTCGGAACCGGGGACCCTCTCGGGCTGGGATCATGATGCCTTTGAGGTGATGAGGAGTGTGCTTTCCTCTCAGACAGCTCCATCCTCGGTTTCAGCTACTCCATCCCCTACGGAGCCAGTATCTTCCCTCTCACCACCCCTCCATTCTAAGTGTAGGGGTGACCCCCCCTTCCCAACCCTCCCCAGAGCATCCTCCTGAGGAGGTCCCTTAGAAGAGGACATGTAAGAGGAAGCATGTGGACTCCCCTGAGTCCCTGACATCAGACACGGACTTTGAGGACTCAGAAATGTCCGCACGGTCCCCCTCTGACGATGTCTCATTCTCGGATATCCTGGAAATCCTCAAGCAGAGGGGTGGCTGGAAGTTCCTTTCCCCTCCTGAAGATGAGTCCGTGTACCTGGACGCATTTGGTTCCCAGCCTGCCACCTCTTGGGTGTCTCTGCCCTTCGACCCACTGCTAGGAGTAGTAAGTCGAAAGGCGTGGAGCTCTTCGGAATCGATGGAACCAGTTCTGTGGAGGCCCAATAAGTTAATAACTGCACCAGATGACAAACCTTTCCTAACCAAGGGTGTGCCAGTTGATGCTATGGTGGTGGTGGCGGCCACTACATCTGTCCATCCGCCAAACAGAGAGTCCCGTATGATGGACAGATATGGGAAGCATGTCTTTTCTTCAGTGGCCTTTACTCTGAGTTCACTGAATTATTTATCCCATTTCACCTGTCTTCAGAGGGATCTCCTGAAAGAGCTAGAAGATACCCTACAGGATTCTACAACTGTGGGAGCTGCAGATAGAACTGCTTCTCAGCTTGTGACCTTATCTTCTCTAGTTAACTCCTCCACACGGCTAATTTCCTATGCAACCGATGGAGCGAGCAGGGCTGCAAGCACAGGAATCATCTTACGGAGACATTCCTGGATGCTCCTTTGTCAATTTGCGGAGCCCTTCAAGTCCTCCTTTACTAACACCCCTTTTCATGGCTCATCATTGTTCAGGCCTAAGGTAAAAGAGACTCTAACCAGGTGCAAGCAGGATGGCAAGACTCTCTCTGCCGTGGGAGTATGTTTTTCCATGCCTTCTACGCCTTATCCCAAAGGTCAAAAAGGCAGAAAAATGTGGTTCCGGAAATCCAAGTGACCTTCGCCTGACACACGTGGTGATCCCCCCCCGCATGGCAGAGGGGGAAATAATGGGAGATGCCGCCCTCACAACAAAGGGGGTACGCAGAGTCAGGGCAACAGAGATACGTTCTCTGGTAGGCCCATCCAGCACTCTTGAAAGGAGGCCTGCCTGTCCACCTCTGGAGGGATTCAGAAGATTGTCACTGTACCCAGAAGCCTGGCAAAATATCACAAAAGACACATGGGTACAGTTGATAATATCCAGGGGATACAGTATTCCTTTTTCCATGCCACCTCTTCACAGGAAACAAAAATCCATCCCAGATGTGCCACCCAATCTAAGGGAACAAGCAACTCTAGAAGTTCAAAAGTTGTTAAGAAAAAGAGTTATCCAAGAAGTCCCCACAGACCAAATCGGGTCCGGAACTTACTCAAGGTTCTTTTTAGTACCAAAGAAAACAGGGAACTGGAGGCCCATTTTGGACCTCAGCAGACTCAACAAGTCTGTCAAGAAGACAAAGTTCCGGATGGTGACACTGCAGTCCATACTTCCCTTCCTGGGAAAGAATAAGTGGATGTGCTCCATTGATCTCCAGGATGCGTACTACCATATCAAGATGGATAGGTGATCCAGGAGATTTCTATGCTTCTGTCTGGGAGCCAGTCACTACCAGTTCAGAGCTCTACCCTTTGGCCTCATCGCAGCCCCCAGGGTGTTCACAAAATGCATGGCAGTAGTCACGGCTTATCTGAGGTGTCTAGGATTCTGGGTGTTTCCATATCTGGACAACTGGCTCATTACCACCACCACCGAGCATCAACTAACTGAGACAAGGGACACCACAGTCCGCCTCTGCTCTCAGCTAGGCATCACTATAAACTACAAAAATTCTGCCTTGTTGCCCTGTTAATATATTACATTTATAGGAGCAGATCTAGATACCAAAGACATGATAGCAAAATTGCCTCAGGAGAGGGTGTCTACCATTCAACACCAGGTTGGAATTTTAATCGGGAAGAAAAAGACTCAAGCAAAATTTGTTCTGAAAGTCCTGGGCTTAATGGTGGCAGCAATAATGCTAGTTCCCTTGGCACGTTTCCACATGAGGTTATTGCAGTGGCTCCTGTTTGCTCAGTGGTCCATACAAGATTTACTCATGTCCCTCGTAATTCTCATCAGGGAGACCTGCAAGAAGGACCTAAAATGATGGTTTCAGTCCACCCAGCTGACGATAGGCAGACCTTTTGTCCTCCCCCAACTAGTGGCCACAGTGACCATGGAGGCTTCCCAGATAGGGTGTGGGGGCATTATCTGGGACAGACTGTTCATGGTACTTGGCAACAACACGAGTACCATTTGCACATAAATGTCCTCGAGATGCGAGCGGTGCTCCTGGCATTGCAAGCACTTCACAGCTCTCTCTCCCCACGGGGACGATTGCAATTCAGATGGACAACATGTCAGTGGCATGGTACATCAACAAGCAAGGCAGAACCAGGTCCTACCCCTTGTGTCAAGATGCTCTAAGAGTATGGCAATGGGCAATGTCTTCCCAACGCTTTCTGACTGCGAAGCACATTCCGGGGAAATCCAACGTGATGGCGGACGAGCTAAGCAGGGTTATACTTATGCCTCACGAGTGGGTCCTGAAACAGGATATTGCAAACCAGATTTTTCACAAGTGGGGCCAGCCTTGCTGCGATATTTTTGCCACATCCATCAATGCCAAATGCAGCAGCTATTTCGCCCTAGTCCCCCCAATGGGACAATCATCCAGGGATGCGCTTGTTCACGATTGGCCCCCGGGACTTCTGTATGCCTTTCCCCCATTCCCTCTGATTCCCAAGGTTCTTCAGAAAGCAAAATCGGTGGGTTGCAAGCTAATTCTCATTGCCCCCTATGACCTCATCAAATCTGGTTCCCGTTTCTATGGCCCCATCTTCAGAAGGAGCCTTGGATTCTGAACCCAGTTCCAGATCTGTTGATGCATCAGTTGGGCACACTCCATCCTTCCTTACAGACCCTCAACCTGACAGCTTGGTTCCTCCGCTTCCCGGCTTAGCCAGGTTTCCTGACATCTCCCCGGCAGTACAACATATTCTAATTTCCTTTCACAAATTCTCTGAGAAAACTTTATGCCAGCAAATGGAAATGGTTCTCTTGTTGGGCAGACAAAAATAATATTGATCCTTTTACTGCACCTATTTCAAAGATCCTAGAATTCCTCACTGAAACTTTTAACCAAGGAGCAGCAGCAGCAACTATCCGAATTCAGTTGGCTGCTATTTCTAACTTTCATGTGGGAGAAATGGGTTCAATGTTATGACCCACAGGCTATGCAAAGCTTTTCTGAGGGGTACTATCCTTTTGAGACCCCCAATAAGAGAACCACTTCCTCCTTGGGATCTAAATTTAGTCCTAGCTGCTTTGATTCTTCCTCCATTCAAACCGGCTAGTTCTTGTTCTCTAAAATTTTTGACTTGGAAAACAATTTTTTTGATCACTGTTACCTCAGATAGGAGGGTATCAGATTTACAAGCTCTTTCCATTCGTCCCCCTTATTTAATTTTTCCCAAAGATAGGGTTTCTCTCAGAACCAACCCCTCATTTCTACCAAAAGTTTGCTCAGAGTTCAATCTGAATCAATCAATAGAACTACCTGTTTTCTTTCCGAACCATGGCAACAAGGCAGAGTATAAACTGCACCAACTGGATTTTCATAGACAATTACATTTTTACTTGCACAGGAATTAAGATAATCTGACCAATTGTTTGTATTCTTTGCATAAAACTAAAAGGGAACTTCAGTCTCAAAAGTAACTTTATCAGAATGGATTTCAGACACCATTACTTACGTCTATAACTCACAGAACAAACAACTGCCAGGAAAAATTCGAGGACACTCAACCAGGGCCTTGTCTACCTCTACTGCCTTTCAGGTCAGACTGCATTTAGACTCAATTTCTGCGGCAGCTACGTGGGTTACCCCCCTACCTTCATACTCATTTTAAAGTAGATGTGGCATCCCAGAACAGGGCATCCTTTGGTTCCATGGTCCTAAAGAGTCTATTCCATTGAGCCACCCAAGAAGAAGGTGCTGGGGACGTGGTCCCAACCAACAGGAAGGAAGGTGAGATAGGGACAACATAACATAAAGAAGTTATGTACTCACCATAATGTTCCATGTTTGTTGTCCTTGATCTTGCCTTCCTTCTTGCATCCCACCCTCTGTCCCTCTCCTGGAGGATCGAGAGGAGTTATCCATCTTTGGCTATATAGGCCTTGATTCCCTTCCTGCCTTATGAGTTGGGTAGACTAAGAGTTTTTCTACTTATGGCTTGGTGGTTTTCTTATATATGTATGTATATATACATATATATTTTTTATATATGCCTATAGTTTATATATCTGCAGATTGTATTCTAGTGTTATGGGTTATCCCAAACGAAATCGGGGTAACTAGCGCTAGGCATGATGGGATAGGGTCTAGCCTCAAACCAGTGGAAGCTCTCAAGCTTTAAAATACAGACGAGTCGGAGCCGAGGATCACCTCCAAACCCAACCAACCAACAGCCAACCAACAAGAAGGAAGATGAGATCAAGGACAACAAACATTGAATGTTATGGTGAGTACATAACTTCTTTTTTTCCTAGTTATTATCACTAAATAATTTTAAATCTATTTTAAGCTTTCTTCGATCTCTTTATCTTCTACCAGCTCCTATCACTATTAGACTTTCTGGTTAGAGTCTTTTCCAACTTACTTTTTCTACTATTGGTAGTCTTTCTATGTACTCTTTCCAAGCCTTTTGGGTGTCTAATACTATGACGGGAATGGACCCCATTCCTAAGTCAATATGTGATTAAAGTTAATGAAATTAGCATTGTTTCTCTCTTTGTTTTGTCAGCCAAAAGTGCTCTTCACAGCACCTGCAATGTGCCCAGTAATGACTCCTCCTGCAATTCGTACAGGGTTACAATGATTGGTAACATATCTAAGTATGATTGTAAATTCTTTTTTATAAGACCCATTGCATAAGACACATTACTCCCACCACTATTGGAACTGTCTGGGTATCTTTCTTCCACATTGCTCTCATTTCTTCCTGCAGATCCTGGTATTTTATGACTTTGTGTCTCTCTTGTACGCAAGACACTATAGTCACTGGGTATGGCAATTTCAATGATCAATGCTACTTTTGTCTTTGATTTCCTGGACCACTATATCCAGTTTTCTAGCACCTATCTTTTGAACTGTTGGTAATAGGTAATCCCATGTGATATAAACTTCATCATTTTCTATGATGCTTTGTGGCTAATGTTTCCAGTGTTTTTCAGCCACTTCGATAGCATAATGTTTGCACAATTCCCACTGCAACTGTCTCGCCACATTATTATGCCTTTCAGTATAGAGTCCATCTGCCATTAGTGTGTTGCAACCAGCAACAAGGTGTCTGACTGTTTCCAGTTCGGTTTTACAAAACCTACATTTGTCTGTTTTTCCCACATGTTCAATGGACTTTGTAAACCAGCGTGTACATAGTCCACTGTCTTGGGCTGCCAATATTAACCTTTCATTTCTTGGTTTGAATTCGCCTCTCCTTAACCATTCCTGTGTTCATTCTTGATGAACATGAGGCTCTTCCAGAAGTTTTTTATACTTGCAGCTATATTTATGTTTTTTTCCACATTTCTTGCCTTCTCATCTGGTCCTTCACCTTATATTCTTTCTTTTGTTTTTTGGCACATTCAGTTGCTGTCTGGTTTTTATCTACTTCTGGTTTGATTTCCATTCCTGCTTGACATTGATAAGCTTCTGCTAAATTAAGCAAAGAAGTCATCTTAGATTTATTCTCCTCATGTTTCAAAACTTTCACTATATTTGAATCTTGTGAGGTCAGTAGATATGTGCGGAGTACCACGATTGCAGATCTGTATATGTAATCAATTTCAAGGAAGCCCATCCCTCCTTTGGAATGGGGAATATATAATCTTGGTATACACTGATTTTTATAAATTATTTGGCGAGCATGAAGCATTCTTCTTGTTTTAATATCTAATCTAGCCAACACTTTTTGGGGCCAGTCAGTCACTGAAAAACTGTACACTAAGACAAGAAGAACATACTGATTTATAGCTTTGATCTTGTTCTTAGATGTCAGTGCTGTTCACAGGATTAATTTAAGTCTTCTAAAGTATTCCTTACTGAGTTTTATTTGCATTTGTTCATGTTTTATTGCTGATCCTTCATCAGTTTCCAAATATGTATACACTCCCTCTTGCTCAAGTTCTTTTATATCACATGCTTGTCCCAAACTGATGTTTTCCTGGTGCTGCAGTTTTCCTGCTTTAAAGGTTGCTTTTGCACATTTATCAAGACCAAATGACATTCTAATATCATCTGAAAAAGTTTTGACAACCTGCAGCTGTGCTTTCAGTGGTTACCTATTACAAACTCGAAGTTACTGAACTTCGAATACCATATGGTCGACACCATATGATCGAAGATCAGTAACTTCGAATACGTAATAAAAAAATAAAAGGAATGACAACTAATTGCTGCAACCCCCCCTGCACCCCCCCACATGGGGGACTGCGTCACCCACACCCCCTGCTACTTAAATATACCAACTCCGAGATCGCACTTCATTGCAATACAGTGCGGAAATGGAAAATTTCCTTTTCCTACACTGTAGCGCAATCTCAGAGTTGGTATATTTAAGTAGCAGTGGGTGTGGGGGATGCAGGGGGGCTTGCCCCCCTGCTTTACAGCACTTGCTTTTGTTTCCTTTCATTTTTTTTATTTTTGTATTACATATTCAGAGTTACTGAACTTCGATCATATGGTGTCAACCATATGGTATTCAAAGTTCAGAAACTTCGAGTTTGTAATATAGACCCCTTTCAGTTACTCATCTGATGAACTATACAGTTTTCAATCATCGACAAAGAGAAGATGAGAAGTCATTAGACTTTGTTTTTTTCTAGGAGCCAAATTATAGCCATGGCCTAAGCTGTTAAGTAAACAGCTTAATGGATTAATGGCAAGACAGAATAGCAACGGTGACAGAGAGTCACACTGGAATATCCCGCTTTGAATTTTTATCCCTGGGATAATAATCTGTCCTTTATCATGGCTTAATTGCAAAGTGGTCTGCCATTGTTTCATGGTTACTGTAATGTAGTCAATCAGTGTAGGGTGCATCTTATACATTTTTAAGCACTCGTTTATCCATGAATGTGGGATACTATCAAATGCTTTTTTGTAGTCAGTCCCTGTCATACTTAGATTGTTTCCTTTTTTACAGTTTTCCACTATATCGTTATTTAACAGCAAATGATCCTTTGTTCCATATGACTTTCATTTATTGCCTTTTGCTCTACTGCCATAATTGAATTTTCTTCTAAATGACTATAAACTCTGCCAGCATCATTTCCTGTGTATGTTTTATATGTCGTTGGAAGGCAAGTTATTGGTCTATAATTTTTAGGGTAGCTTGCAGGTTCACTCTTAAATAAGAGCATTGTTTTGCCTGTTGTTAGCCAGTGTGGTGTGTGTTTGGAGTGCGCATATAAATAGTTCTTACTCATGACTAAATCCTCATGCAGAGATGTTAATACTTTTAACCGAAAGTTAGGTACTGCATCTGGGCCTAGGGTTTTCCAGTTAGAGGCTTTTCTTAACTTTGATTCACTCTCTCTGGCTGTTACCTCATCCCATTTCATATCCTGTACCTTTAAACTTCTTATTATTTCTTTTACTACTTATATCCATTTAGCAGCTTTGTTATGTTCCACAGGATCTTCATAAACACTTCTCCAAATGTATCTACTTACTCTTTTTTTGGTGGTCTTTCAATTCCTTTAACCTTATTTCCCAGTTCTCTGTAAAACATTTTTGGGTCATCAATAAATTGCTTATTTTGTACTTTTCCCTTATATTTATCTGTGATCTAAGTTTTTCCACCTGTGCTGAAATTTTTAGTTTATTTGCTATAGTGCATGATAGATCCTGGTCTGTTCTAATACTGTACATTGCTTTAATCACATCTATCTTTCTTAGTATTTTTGCTGATCTAGTCCCTCTTCTATAATCTTCTAACTGTGACACTTCTTGTCTTAATTGCGTTATAGTTTTCTGTATTCGATATTTCCATGATGGTATTCGATTTCTCTCCTTCCTTTCCCTCACTACCCTGTGATTTTGTGGTAGAACGTTATCAGTTATTAATTTAGTAGCACAGTAGTATATCCTGTTCACTTCTGTTATATCATACGGATCTCTATGAACAGTCCTAATTACTGCATTTATTTGTTTTATCAAACTTCTGACTTTTGGTGTTTTATTGACCTTCCGAGTCTATTTCTCTCATTGATCTTAATATATCTATCCATGTCCATTAAATTAAGCAACTCTTCTCTTAGCTCATTTTCTTCCAAACTGAGGGCACATCCCTTATTTTCTGTTTCCTGTGGGCATTCCGTAGAAAGTTCTATAGCATCCTCCTGTGGCACATTCTCTTCAATTTCATCCTGTGTCATCTGTTGCTCTGTCATATGGGAAATCACTGGCCTGTCACTCCTCAACATTTACTGCATCAGAGTTTCCAAAGTTTCCTGTGTCTTTCCTTGCTGTCCAGCTTCAAGTGAACGTTTATATTGGTTTCCTGTGGAAGGCTCCAAAATATCTTGATATGGCACCTGTCCAATTGCTTCCTCTTCCACTGGTTTCCCCTTAATTTGAATATCCATTGCTCTATCCTGTTGTGGTGCTTTCTGCATTGGATTTTCTACACTAAATCCTTCTCTTTGCAGCTGCTCCATAACCTCAATTTCTATTTCTTTGACTTTTCCGTTACTAATCTCTTTTTCTACTTTGGTGCTGCTCTTTTTGTATTGGTTAGTTTTGCTTTCTCCTTTGCATAAATATTACACCATATTAAATCTCTTTTCCTTTCCCATGTCCATATTTCTTCTTCACATGTCTCCTGATCTTCTTGATTTTCCTTATTCTGGGGACACACTCCATCATGCTGTGATGCAGTCTGTATTAGACCTTCTACATTAAATCCTTCACATTGAGGCACTCCATAACTTTAACTTCTATTTCTTTAACTTCTGCTTTACTAATCTGCTTTTCCACATTACATCTTTATGCTATTAATTTTTTTGTTGTGAAATTTTCCATATCTGGATGCTTTTGCCTATATTTCTGTTTGAATATCTTTGAGATTGCCTTCTCTATATTAGTTAACTTGGCTTTCTCCTTTGCATAAATATTGCACCATGTCAAATCTCTCTTTCTTTCCTATGCCCATATTTCTTTTTTATATTTTTCAGATATCTCTAGGTTTTGTTGTTTATATTTTTGCTCTTCCTCAGATGCTTCTTTTTCCAAACAGATCAAAGTTTCTTGATCTATATACTGTTTTTCAAAAATCTGTTGTAATGAACACAATTTTTTATTTGAAACTTCTGACAGTTTTTCTTGCGGAAGTATTTTTCTTTCCTCTAATTTCTCTCTTAATCGTTTTGTATATCTTATGTCTGAAAATTCTGGGCTTTTTACATAATAGTAACAACACATAATTTCTTTCTTATGCTCAATAGTCCACTCTATCATCTTTATGGCTCTTCTTTGGCCAATCAGTTTTTGTGATTTTTGTGGACTGCTACTTCCTTCTATAACAGGGGGGGGGCATCTTCCCCTTGGGCCTGGCCTGGCCCCATTGTAGGAATTTTTCCATATTTTGAGGATTCTACACTGTCATTTTTTCCAGTTCTGGCAGCAGTGCGCCTACCAGGATTGAGCACTTTTTTATCCTGGGTCTTGTGCACCAAGCTGTCTTTCTTTTGTTTTTGCCTTACTTCTGTCCATGATATATGCTATATAAATACAGTCTATATGTCAGTGTTGCCTTGGTGAGATTTTGTGAAAAACAGGGTCCACCTCATGAAGGTACTCACCAAGACTTGAAGATGAATTCAGTTTCAGCACTACTACTCTCCTTTGCTTGCTGACTTTTTATCTCTCCATTAGGACCCCATACCATTGTTGGTACTCTGTTTACCTGTTAGGTATTTCTTAAATACCATAGTTGGTATTTTTTCCTTCCCTTTCTATTCCATTTTTTAAAAAGAAAAAGTCTCTTCTATCTCATTTCATAATAGTGTGTGTGTGTGTGTGTGTGTGTGTGTGTGTGTGTGTGTGTGTGTGTGTGTGTGTGTGTGTGTGTGTGTGTGTGTGTGTGGTTCTTGTAATCCTATCTAATGGTTGAAAAGGCAGACTCTCCTTCTAAACCTTCTAAGGGCACTTCTGGATTTAAAAGATGCCAGAAGTGTGACAGGAAAATGCCCAATTCAGATGGGCATGTCTCTTGCGTGTACTGGCTTGGTGCAGTACACTTATAAGAAAACTGCTCTATATGTCATGGTTTCTCCACCAGAACTCTTACTGAGCAGAGAAAAAAAACTTATCTAGAAAGGCTTACTGAAAGGGGATTTTGAAGAGTGCATTTCTGGGTCTAAGACTGAAGCCATTTCATCCTCCTCTTCTTCTCAGCATAAAAAGAGATCTTGCTCGGTTCCAACGGCCTCCTTAGAACCGCTTAAAAAAGTATTGAAGCAGCCTTCGGTGTCAAAAGTTCCCTCAGCACTGAATGGCAAAAAGTACTCGGCACTTGCCAAATCAGATTTGGCACCGGAAAGTCCATCGGTACCAGAGCACTTAGATTTTCCTCCATTACCATTATGCAGATACTCTCCTTCAATTTACCCATTAAAAGATCGTCCACCGATCTCCTTTGTCGAACAGAGACCCCCCCTAGGTCTCCTTCGATTTCCTCTGTTCGATCCACTAAGAGTCTTTTGGAATCCGATATTATGAGACTGGTGGAGCAGCTCCTGATGGGGGAAGGGATTATCTTCTGTTCCTAGTCAAGTCAGCACCAGGACCGGCCCTATTATGACATCATCTCTTCCTCCTCCAACTCCTTTTGAGTCTTTGGAGCCCATGGCTCCGACATCCCCGACTTCAGCTGTCTCGGTTCTAGTAAGAACCTCTTCTCTGGAACCGAGTATTGCCTTGAGCTCCTCTGGTCTTTCGGAACTAGAGGCCTCCTGGGGTCAAGACTCCCTGGCTGGTTCCAAGGTACATGAATTGACTTCATTTATTTTGGAGCCTTTCATGACCCTCGTTGTTTCGACTTTCATTGGAATTACCCAGGTTTCAGTCTCAGGGGTCACCTCCTCGGTGCGGGGAGGGACCATGGTTCTGAATGAGTCTTTTCCGGGCTCCCATTCCTCTTTGGGGGGATGGCCTTCTGAGTCATGGAGAAGGCCTTGTCCAGTGTGGACTCACAGTCTCTGCCATCCCTGTCGGGCCGTACTTCTACTTCTCCTCAACCAGAGCTCCTGTCAGGCTCTTCCCTGGGACAGAGGGCACAAAAGTCCCAGGGAAAAGCCACCTTGGTGGTTTTCTCTTCAGACACTTCCCCAGAACATCCCCCTGAGGAAGTACCTGCGAAGAAGAAAAAGTGCAAGAGGAACCACTTAGACTCCCTGGAGGAGTCCTTCACTGAAGATACCAACTTTGATGAAGGGGAAGGTTCCCCCAGGTCATCCCCTGACAATGTTTTCTTCTGGGACATTTCGGAAATCCTGAAACAGAGGGGTGACTGGTCTTCCCTCCAGCCTTCTTCGGAGGAGTCTGTATATCTGGAGGCCTTTCATGCCCAGCCGTCTTTCTCTTGGATCTCTCCACCCGCTGATGAGCTCATTAAACTGACCGTGCAGCAGAATTAGAAAATGCCTGACTCCATTGAACCGATTGCCAAGAGACCTGACAGGATCCTTTCCACCCCTAAAGAAGAGCAGCACTGGGCCAAAGGCATACCCGTGGATACCATGGTGATAGCGGCAGCTACTAAGAAGAAACTTGCTGAGGAAAGTCCTACTATCCATCCTCCTAACAAGGAGTCCAGGACTATGGATAGATTTAGGAAGCACTTTTACACTTCATTGTCCTTTGCTCTCAGGTCTTTGAACTACACGGCACACTTTATAAGGTTACAGAGGGATCTGATCAAGGAGCTCCCTGATACCCTGTCAGGAGCAGTCGCTGCAGAGGTACAAGGCAAAGTTATTTCTCAGCTTACCATCCTCAAAGCAATTTCTAACTCGTCCATGAGGCTGATTGCTCACACAGCTGAAGAGATGACAAGAGCGGCAGGTTCAGGCATAGCCATTAGAAGATATGCCTGGATGCTCCTGTGTAACTTTGTGGAGCCATTTAAATCATCATTCGTCAGCGCTGCATAACACGGAGCATCCCTGTTTGGTCCTAAGGTAAAAGACACTTTGACCAGATGTGAGGAAGATGGAAAGACTCTTTCTGCCGTAGGCATATGTTTTTCCACTCCTCAATGGCCCTAATCCAAGAACCAGAGAAGTGGGAAACTATGGTTTAAGAAGCCCCAAGGGCCTTTCCAGGACTCACGTGGCAAAGACTTTCCCCGGGGCAGAGGGGAAAGTAATAATGGAAGATGCTCTATAGGCAGAAGTGGCCCACAGAACCAAGGGTCCAGGTATTCTTTCTCTGGTACCTCCTACCAGCACTCCTGAATGGAAGCCCGATTGCCTTCCTCTGGAGGCAGTCGATTATTCCTCCACCTACCCACCTGGCAACTGATAACAACGGACAAATGGCTGTAAGAAATCATTTACAGAGGTTACAATATTCCACTTTCTGTAAGTCCAAAACTCCAAAAAAGACTCCCGGATGTTCCACCCAGTCACAGAGAAGCATCAGTATTAGAAACTCAAAAACTGGTCGACAAAAGAGTCATCCAGAAAGTCCCACCAGACCAAGTAGGATCCGGGTTTTACTCCAGATTCTTTTTACTGCCCAAAAACACAGGGGACTGGAGGCCATTTTAGATCTCAGCAAACTAAATTTCAGATGGTTTTGGTACAGTCTATACTTTCATTCATGGAAAAAGACAGTTGGGTGTACTCTCCTCTCAACAAGTGCAGCAATTATTTTTGCCCTAATCCTCCCTCCAGGGGAGTCATCCAGAGACATTCTTCTCTACGACTGGCCGTCCGGTCTTCTCTATGCCTTCCCCCAACCGCTCTGATATCCCAGTTTGTAAGGAAAGCCAAGAAGTCGGTGAACACAATAATCCTTATTGCCCCATTTTGGCCTTGACAAGCTTGGTTTCCCTTCTTTTGGCCTGATCTCCTTCGGAAACCATATGCTGTCTCATCCAGAGGGAATGGTTCATCCAAATCTCCATCATCACAAGTTCACTGCAAGACTTCTCCAATTCCCATGATTAACAGGCATTCTTCCCTTTCCTCTCCCGTCCGCCAAATCATTGTGGCCCATCACAAACCTTCAACTAGGAAATTGTATCAAAGTAAATGGAAAAAATTTGCAGGATGGGCCCTCAGTAACAAACTTGATCCTTATACAACCCCTGTTCATAAAGTTTTGGACTTTTTAGCTAACCTCTATCAAACTGATTCTTCTACCTCTATAATTAAAGTCCAGCTAGCTGCAATTACTGACTACCATATGGGTTTTGATGGGTCGTTCCTTATGTCACACAAACTTTGTAAAGCCTTTTTAAAGGGAATCCCTCATGTTAAGACCTCCATTTAAAGAACCCATTGCTTCCTGGGATCTTACACTAGTTATTCCGTCCCTTACTCTGTCTCCCTTCGAACCATCAGCTACATGTGACTTAAACTTTCTAACTTGGAAAACTGTATTTTTAGTGGCAATCCCATCTGCCAGGAGAGTGTCTGAACTTCAGGCTTTGTCCTGCAAACCATTTTACATAGTTTTTTACAAAGACAGGGTCTCCCTTAGGACTAATCCATCCTTTTTACCAAAGGTATGTTCAGAATTTAACATTAATCAGAAACAACAACTACCGGTCGTTTTTCCTAATTTCGCCAGTAAAGGGGAGTATTCCCTTCATTTATTGGACGTCCACAGACAGATATGATTTTATCTTCACAGAACAAAGAATTTCAGAAAATCTGTCCAACTGTTGTCTTTCCCTCACTTTCTTTAGGTAGCCCAATTACAAAGGTTACCTTGGCAAAATGGCTTAGAGACTGCATTACATTTATCTGCCACTCGAAAGACCTTCACCTTTCATACCCAGTAAAAGCCCACTCTATTAGAGCGGTGGCAACTTCTGCAGTTTTTCATGCCAGAACTTCTTTAGATGACATTTGTGCAACAGCCACATGGTCTTCTCCTCATGCCTTTATCACTCATTACAAATTGGATCAGGTCTCCAGGTGACAGACATCATTCGGTTCAATGGTGCTTGGGAAGATTTTTCCATAAGATCTTCCAAGATTCAGGTAGCTGGGGACTCTGTCCCACAGTCAAGGATTACATGAAGACTGGCATCATCAAATAAAGAAGCTATATCTTACCATAATGTTCCATCTGTGTTGTCGATCTTCACTAATCCTTGACATCCCCTCCCTCCTTCCTCCTGCCTGAGACTCTTAGTGGATCAAATTCTTCCAGGACTGGCATCATATTAGTAACACATATCTGTTCCTCCTCTTCTTAATTGTAATTTGTCTGCCACTAATTTATACAAACTCAATCTGAGGTAATTTAGAGAGGAGCACTGTGTGTAGAGCCTAGCTCGAGAGTTTGTAAGGCGCAAGCTGAAGTATACAGCAGAGTTGGTTGCGTGGCTCGAAACTGAGCCCCACAGTCAAGGATTAGTGAAGACTGACAACACAGATGGAACGTTATGGTAAGACAAAACTTCTTTGTTTTCAGCAGGGAATATTACTTGTAGGTGGTGACTGGAATTTGATTTGCCACAATGGGCATGTATCCAGGTGGCCTAGAAGAGATAATATAACAAAAGGTGGCATATTTCTAATGAAATTTATGAAAATATGTGGTATGAATGACATGAATTCAGTAGCATTAACTTGGAGAGAACTTACATATTATTCCCCAAGGTACAATAACTGGGCTAGACGTGTTAGACTTTATATTTCTCAAGAACATGTCTATTTAATTGAGAAGTTTGATGTACATCCAATAACTTTCAGATCATGTACCAATAATTACCAAGATAAAAATGCAGGGTGATGAAGTAAAGATGAGGCACTGGCACTTCTCCACCTACCTGTTAAAAAGAGAGGAATTTAAGGAATGGGTAGTGGAAATTATCCAAGAGTTATTAGGGAAGATAGAAAGTACTCCAAAGTTATAGCTAGTAAGTGGGATACAATGAAAGTGGAGTTTAAAACTAATGTAGAAATAAAAGAAAAAAAGTCTGCTTAAAATGTTATGAGTTGTTTAGAGGGACTGACAAAGGTTAATGTATTATAAGGGGAATCTCATGAAACAAGAGGAGGTACAATGGTAGCATGCTAAAGAGAAAATAAGGGAGTACCTGGATGATATGCATGAGTTTAGAAAGACTGATGTTAAGAACTGCTTTTTGATAATAACTCCAGGGTACAAAAGCTTTTGGCACAACGATTTAGGCAACATAAAATAGAAAGCCTTGTTGCCAAACATTGGGAGCCTATAACAAGAAAAATAACCAGAGATGCTGTAGCAGTATCAGAGATCTTTCAGAAATTTTATGAAAATTTGTATAAAGCAGAGAAATGGGGAAATCAAGTAAAAGCACAAATGGATATATTTATGGAAGACTTAAACATGCCAAGGATAGAGGTACATAAGGCTCAACAACTAACAGTTAAGACATGAGGAGATGAGATGAAAATGGTATTGTATAACCAATCTACAGGAAAATCTACAGAAATAGATGATATTCCAGTGGAAATTTGGAAGTTAAGAGGGAAGAAATTGATAAAGATATGGTAGATTTTGTTTAACAGTATTTTAAAAGGAGGGGAGGCATCAACATCCTAGACAAAAAAAGCGGTGGTGGCTGTAATGCCTATGGATGGTAAAAAACAATCTGATCCAGCTTCATATAGGCCTATTTTAATTCCAAACCATGATTATGAAGTGTTTATGTTGATAATGACTAAAAGAATGGCAAAGGTGATGCCAGAACTGATTAATATAGACCAATGTGGTTTTGTGGAGGGGAGGAAGACATTTGATGACATTAACAGAGCAATGATAATCCAGAAGGAAGCAGAATGTAAGAAAATACTGCTGTTTTTGGTGGGTCTTGATGCAGAGAAAGCACTTGACAGAGTAAGCTGGGATTTTATAATTAGGGCAATGGAAGCATTTGCATTTCAAGATACAATAATAAGGTTAATTAGAAGGACATATGAGGGATCGGAGACAAAAATCAAAGTGGGAGTGTTCCTCTCTGATATGTTGTGTCTGAACAGAGGAACAAGGCAGGGGTATCCTCTCTCCCCTTTGTTATTTGCTTTATATTTAGAACCACTGGCAAAGAAAATAAGGAACTCAGAAATTCAAGGATATAATTTGTATGGTGTTTAGAAAAAAATGGATTTATTTGCAGATGATATTATTTTGTTCCTGATGGACCCAGAAAAGAATATATCAGCATTGTGGAATATTCTGAGACTGTTCCATGTTTTTCAGAATATAAAATTAATGCTGCAATAAATAAAATGAATGGTAAAACAAAGGTTATAGCTATAAACTATGTAGCCACACATGAATTAGTCCAGCAATACCCATATTTATGGGGACATAATACAATGAATTATTTAGGAGTATGGATTAAAAAAGGATTTGGTTATGACAGCTTAGGATATGCGAGAAGAGAGTAAATAAAGGATATTACAAAAATTGAGAAACTGGAAGATCTTGCCTATAGATATGGCTAGCAAGATAATGAGCATTATAAATATTTGTAGTCCCTTAATTTTATATGTATGTTGGGCATATTTTTATCAGCAAGAGGAGAACTTGTGGACAGTAATAAGTAAAGAGTTGAATGATTTTATTTGGGAGGGTAAGAGGACAAGAGTCAAGTGGTATAGGCTGATCCCCCCAACAGAACAAGGAGGTTTAGGATTGCCTGATTTGAAGGAATATTTTATAGCTACACTGTTAAGGCTCTTTTACATAATACAAGGAGAAAGCTACAATTCAAACTGAAAAGGGATGCTGATGAAATGGGGGGAGGTTAATTCAAGAAATAAGGAAATAATGGGATTTTGGATGCAGATCTTTAAGGAGAATAACAGTCATACAGAATATTATATTCATAAAGTAGCAGAAAGTATACTAAGAACTAAGCCAAAAAGGGCATGGAGAAAGCAGATTCTGCCAATAGGGATTACTGCAATTAGGGGTACAGAGAATAAACAAGAGGGGGCTGGAATTTATTGGAGGAAGTTGGCAAAGGAACCAAGGTATTGTGAACAAATAATTAGAGAAGGAAAGGTAATAGAATGGGAAGATGCCAAGAAGACATTTGGATTGCATGCTAGTGATTGCCTTCCTTGTCATAGATTGATATCAGAGTATAGACAAAGAGAAGGGGGTAGGGGAATCCTAAATAAAATACCTGCACTAGTGGAGTTTTTAATTGAATTTAGAACAGAAGCTGCTGTTAAAAAAGGGATAATTAGTAGAGCATATAAAATATTGCACAATAACTATAGGAATTAATCAGAAGAGGTTAGAAAAGATTGGGAAGAGAGACTCAATATGCAAGTCACAAAAAAAAAAAAAAACAATGAGCGGACTGGCACATTTGCATAGATATTTGTCCCAAGCAGACGCCAAATAATTTTTCCTCAGGTAGATGGCAAATATTGGAGATGTGATGGGGAAGAAAGAGGCAATTGCAAACATATGTTTTGTGAGTAATGAATTAGCAGACTATAAAAATTAATCAAAGAATGTGGAAAATTTAACTGTAAATACAAGCAAAATCACTTCAAAGAAAACGGCTCAAATAAAACACAGAAAGTACTTTATTTAACATCCAGTGAGCACTTTCGTCTTGTACCCAAGACTTCTTCAGAGTCTGAAGAAGTCTTGGGTACAAGACAAAAGTGCTCACTGGATGTTAAAGTACTTTCTGTGTTATTTTATTTGAGCCAATTTCTTTGAAAAGACTATAAAAATTCCATACAGAGTAATCTGTTGGGAGTACTTCGCAAGCAAATGAGTGTAACTAAGGAAATGATTTTTTGAGCTGGGATGCAGAATCTGAATTGCTTAGACATAGTAAAGCCTTGTTAAGTTTAAATCTGGTGGCAGACAAAAAAGCAGTTACTAGAAAATGGAAAATCAAAATCTAAACCAACTATAGTTGTAGTGAATATTGTAACAGAGATAAAAGAGCAGGAGCTGAGATATTTAGACAAGGGTAAGAGTAAATGGCATCGAAAAAATGGAAATTGTGGGAACAATACATGCAGAAAAAATGTTTTGAAGGTGGAATATGGTTTAAGAGAATGCCAGAATTTAATAATTTATGTAAAGTTGCATAGATTATAGGATATATAACAAATTATATGATATGTAATGTTTGTAAATGTGAACTTGTTAATATGGTTTGATTATTTTTATATAAATGTAAGTTTGTGTCACAAGTTATAATTCAATAAAGGGAAAAAAACAATGACATCGAAAACATTCAGACACTGAACCCCACCTATTTTTGCTTTCGTTAAAAGCAGGTCATGCCTACTAAACCTGATGAACTTCTTTGAGAAGGTCACCAAGGCAATGGACATGAGTATCTGCCTTAACCTGGCTAAAGCATTTAATACAGTACCCCACTCAGGCATTGTAAACAAACTCACGGAATTAGGCATAAAACCCTATGTAACATGCTGGATAGCCATCTGTTTCCAAGATAGTTAAGATTGGAGGCACCATTTCTACAAAGAAGCCGGTTGCTAGCAGAATCCTCAGGGCTCTGTGCTGTGTCTGCTTCTCTTTGGCATCTACTTCTCGGAACTGAAGACCAAGGTCACTGGCCTCCAGCTGACCAAGTTTTGAGATGATTGCAACCTAGGAACATTCAAAGAATCCCAAAGATATTAACATCTTACAGGAAGGTCTAACACTAACAAGTGACTGGTGCCAAAGCCATGGCTTAAAATTCAATGCCAGGAAATGCAAACTAGTACCTTTTGAGAAGTCTGCTACACTCGATAAAGCACCCATAAGAGAGATCCAGAAGTTAGGGACTTGGGTATGCATGTAGATAGTAACCTGGCCTTTGACCAGCATATGTCTATGGTAGTAAGAAAGTCATGCTATATCACTCGACTTATAAGTAAGGGCATGGCATTTAGGTCGAGGGAGTTATCATACCACTGTATTCAGCCCTCATCAGACCCATCACTGAGTAACGCCTCCTTCAGTATGCACCTGACCAGGCACATGCAACTCTGAAATGTTAACGCAAGTTCCTCACAAATAGAATACAGGGTATAAACACAATGTCTTATACAGATCTACTCAAACCCTAATTGTATACTCTGCTTCCTACAGATTGCTGAGAGGTGATCTATCCCTGGCATACAAGGCATCCTGCTTTGATGGACCTTTTGTATATCCACAGAACAAACAGCATCAAAATTATGAGATCTAAGGACCTAAACTTTGCTTACCTCTAAAACAGGACATGTTGGAGGGACAGACATGTATCTCAGAGAATTCCCATTCTCTGGAATAGACTTTCCCTCCACATGAAGTATAGCCCTTCCCTAACTCTATTCATACATAATTTGGACCAGTGGATAGGAAATTGAAAATTCACCTCAGGTCTGGAACCTATGTATCTGATGGACAGATGCAACCATTACATCGTGCCATAGCTAACACACACCCTTTAAAATAACTTCAAAAGCACAATAACTTCTGAGATACATTTGGGTTTCATGGCTAGGCTTATGCAGATCCTCGTGGTCATTAGTCTGGTATACAGCAGTGAATCTAAGTATGTTGTTTGTGGGCACTTAGTGGCAACTTACCTTTTGATAGACTGACTCAAGCAACATTTACCTCTGTTGTTGTTGCTTCTTCCCTGGGCATAGCATGGATACTCTTTACAGTCTGGCTGAATCTTGTACAGCAGCACCTAGAAAGAAACTTACTAAGGAGGCCTTACCATTGACGTGGACTCCGTCTGCAGTTCATCTTATAGCGGGTGAAGCTTCAGTGGCCATCGGTTGTTCCTCAGACCACTTACTTTCCACTCCGGCTTCTTCTGCTGTAGTCTTTTCAACCAATATAAACTTGGGTTAGGAATGTCCATTCAGCTGTTCCATTGTTGCATACAGGCATGGAAGAACCATCTTCTCTGGGTCTGGGACACACTCTGGGAGATTCTTTTGGGGTAACTGCAACAGTAGAGCATTGGACGGGCAGACATTCCTTCTTCATGTCAGTCCTTTTCTGCTAGTACTCCTATAATGAAAAAATGACAGTTAAACATGGTTCTTTCAATGACGTTATTACTGTTTAAAGAGATGTGAGGCAGAGTCCTTTACAGATCGACATTCCCTGTCAGATTATTCCTGAGGAAACATGGTCTGACAATTCAGATTTTGACAAAGATACGGCTTCTTCTGCAGATTCCCAAGCCCAACTCTTGGATTATGAGGAAAACTTTTAATTCTTATCCTCCTGTGGAGGAACTTTCATTTAATCAGACCATTGTTAGGATGAATTAGGTACTTTTATGGAAACAAACAGATCTTGCCTAGTATTGAGAAGGTATTACAATATGTTACAAATGGATATACCTCATTCCTGTCCCATACATCCTGTATTGCCAGCCCTGGGAGATGTGTTGAATGCTACTTGTAGTCATCCTGAGACCCAGCCATCAGTCCTTAAAAAAGCAGGTAAGATGTATAAGGTACCTCAAGCCAATAAATTTAGTTTCTTTCACCTTAGGTCGGTCCTTGCTGCCATTTCCACTTTGTCTCATGCTAGCAACAGACTGATGCTCATTGTCATCCCTTCCCCTGGAGATAAGGCGGGTAAAATGTTAGACCGCATAGGTAAGAGAATGTTTTTGTCTTCCACATTAGCCTTCGGAATTCTGAATTACCAGGCATGAATGTGTAGAAGTTTTTGCTATTTCATGTGGACAGTCTGAGGGATTTAGCTTTCATTCTTCATGCAGAATAAAACTCTTTTCTAAACCAAGCTATTTCTACCCTTTCTCAGGCATCTAAACATGCTTTGAAAAGTGTGCATGATTGTGAAGATACTGTGTCTTGGGCCACTGCTACTGCTCCTTTTCCATTGTTGAGGTGATATGCTTAGGTAAATTACCAAAAGTTTGCTGATGAGGTAAAGTCTAAAATATTGGGTTCAGATTTAGATAAGGAGGTATTATCTGGCTCTTCTGTTACCCAGGTTCTCAAACAATAAATGAAAGAGGGAAATAAATTCAGGAAGTTTCTAAGATATTTCATATACCCCAATATAAATCATATAGGCCTGCACCTTACATTAAAAAGCCAAATAAACAAAACCAGTCCTTTTCTGACAAATGAATGCAAAACAATATATGGCTAGAGAGCAGCAACAATGAAAACAAGTTTGTTTTCAGAAAAGGGGACAGTCAAACAGTACAGCATGAGTATGCTGGCATTCCTTACCCTCTTCTTTCTCTCCTGGCCAGAATCTCTACCGATTTGTTCCAAAAACTGGTCCTCAACATTCTCACATAGCAAAATATTGTCTTGGACTCGTGTGTTAAAAGTGGGACAGGAGGTCTACAGATGAAACTGGACAGAGAAACCTCCTTTCAGGAAATACCTTCTTACTCTCCAAACAAAACAGAATTTTTCCTCCAGCTCTTCAGTCTTTAGACACCCAGGGAGTCATAGAAGCAGTGCCTTTAACTCAGTTGGGCCAAGGCTTCTATTCCAGAATGTTTCTGGTACAAAAGAAAGAGGCCTCTTGGAGACCAGCACTAGCTCTTTCATTTCTAAATCTTTAACTGAAAGTTCCAAAGTTCAGAATATTGATCCTACAAAACCTGTTACCTCTCACTACTCACATGAGTAAATTGGTAAATATAGAGGTAAAGGATGCTTAGCATATTTCCATAGCCATAGGCTACAGGAAATTTCTGAGAGTTTCTATTTTTGGATCACATTGTCAGTTTTCTGCATTGCTTTTGGTTTATATTACAGCTCCTAGGATATTGCCTAGCCAAAGTTATAGCTTATTGCAGACTGAATGGCATTCACATCTTTCCTTATTTGGATTGCTTGCTTTTCTTTTCAGATATTTATCCATAAGTCAAGAGGCATTAACATGGGTTATGTCTTCTTTTATCCAATCTGGGCTGCCAGATAAATATTGTAAAATATTCCTTGACTCCATTTCTTAGGGGAGGTTTTGAATGCCTTATAGATTCTTCTCTTCAAAAGACCTTTTTGACACAAGACAAAGGGAATCTTTATCAAGAATTTTTCCTGCTCTTCTCCAATCAGTCTCAGACTTCTGCAAGAGAATAATTTTTCAGGATCCTAGGGTTCATGGCTTACATAATTCTCATGATATCTTTTGCCAGATTACACACAAAAAAGATAAAGTGATTTCTAAAAAAAAAAAAACACACATGGACCCAGCTATTGAATTCTCCAGAGTTTCAAATTTTAGTCTGGGCTTTATAAAAACTCAACTGCTTTGGTGGAGACAACAAATTAATCTGAACCTAGGTCTCCTCTTGTCTCCTCAGAGTGCAATTTATCACCACAGATGTATCAGATTTTGCCTGGGAAACAATTTCCAAAGGGATAAAAATGCAAGGCCTATGGAATTCTTCAGACAAAAAAAGCACATTAATTTAAAAGGATATTGGCTGTGATCCATGCTTTGAAGTCTCTCCATCACTTTTGATCCCTAGGACCTCTCCAACTGATTACAGACAATACTGCAGTCTTATTGCATATAAACAAACCAGGAGGTGTTTATGCAGACCGGCAATGATTGCTTGGGAGTTAGCTCTTCAGCATTCCTTAACCCTCCAAGCATCTTTAATTCCATCAGAGCAAAACATAGTGGCATACAAGCAGAGCAGGACCAAGACAGACCCTCATGAATGGAAATTTAGCGAGGGGGTCTTCTAGAAATTGATCCTGTTGTAGGGAACACCTCAAATAGATCTGTTTGCCTCCTTTTGAAACAGACAACTAGGCAGATTTTGTTCCAGGGCTCCCTGCAAGCAAGCAAGCCCAAATATCAGTGCATATTTATTCTCTTACAGGGAATGTTCCTTTATGTGTTTCTACCCTTTCCACTGATTTCCAGGGTAATTCTAAAGATTCAAAAGTATACCCCAAAAATAATTGTGGTGACTCACTTTTGGCCCAGGTAACATTGGTTCTCTCTTTTTATGGAACTGGCCGTAACCAATTACCACAAGCTTCTTCACAAATTGGATCTACTCACACAAGATGGGGTGGGGTTGATACACTTCAATATGTCAGCTTCAACTGACTACCTGGAGGATTCAGTTGTAATACCTTTTATACACTTATTTCATGAGGACATGGAAATAGGTACTAAAGGAGGCAAGAAAGCCTGCTATAAATCATAATTTATGTAAACTGTCTTTATACTGAAACTAAAATGTAATACTCAGCTAATGCTCATATGACTCATGTTTCACAACTTGACTACTGTGATATGTGTTAATACCAAACCATGTTCACCAACTTGTCTACTGCCAAGGAATTTGTCAATGAATTTGTCAATGTTTAAATCAGTATTTTAATTTTAAACAATGTGTATAACATTCTGAATAATATTGTATATGGAGCTTCTCTCCCCGGACCTCTGCCGAAAAAGGATCTGTGTCCAGTCAGACTTACCCAGTTAACAAATGTAAAATAAAATAAAATAATAAATAAATAATACTAGAAAATTCTATGTTTATTTATTTATTTGACGTTTGCTAACCGGGTTGGTCCAACTGAGCCAAAGGCCCATTTTCAGTGGATACCCGAGGATAAAAACTCCAGAGATTTACAAATACAAGAACAAATTTTAACATAGTTAATAATTAATCGCAAGGCAATTCAAAAAGCAGTAGTAATGCAGTAACAGATAATTAAGAGGTACAGAAAACAAAACGTGAACAAGATAAGAATACAAAGCAAAGAATGATAGTAGCTGAAATTTCAGCAATGATAACAAAAACATTTTTTTGTCTACCTTGTAGCAGACAGGTAAAATAAGATAAAAAATGAAAACAAACCTCAAAAAAAGAAGAGTTAGCATAGAGCTATGTGTGAGCTGTATTATGCCATTGTAATCACCTGTCTATGTTGAATTTATTATGGCTTGGGGAGGATGAGGAGGAGTAATGGGTTAGGTAGGGTCATAACAGGAACAAGATTTTAAGTAAATGTAGTCTCAGCTCTTTTTTGAAATGGTTGGAGTGGGAGATGGTTCTTATATGTGAGGGAAGTTTGTTCCATGATTGGGCTACGCTACATTTGTAAAGTAGTTTTCCAAAATATTTGTTGGGTTTTTAAATGTCAAGGAGTTGTTGATTTGATGTACGGAGAGTACGGTTTGGGGTATAATAGGATACCAGGGAGGAGACAGAGGCAGGAAGTAGGTTTGTAAAGTACAGTGTGTATGATTTGAAATTGAGACATTTGTAGTAGTTGGGGGAATTCTAGCCATTTAAGAGAGTTGAGTGCTAGGCAGTGGTGTGAGTTGTGAGGGTAGTTAGTGGCAAATCTGGCTACTTTATGGTAAGTTTATTGGAGTTTGGAAAAATGTGTGCAGTGAATGGAGGTGAGAATAGGGGCTGCATAAAGAAGGGAGGGAAAGAGGAGAGATTGAGCTATGGAGAGTCTAACTTCTGAGTTAAGAAATTTCTTATTTCGGTAAAGTAGACCTAGTTTTTGGTGGCTTTTTTTTTTTTTTTTTTGCATTTTGCTGAATATGGAGATTAAATTTAAGTTCATCATCAATAATTGTACCTAGGAGCTTTGTGTGGAGTTCGGCTAGGATGATGGTCTTGTCAAGGGATGTAACAACAAAAGTTGAAGAAAGAATAGCAAGAGTTTATTTTTTTTTTGGATTTAAGATGATTTGATTTTTGATGTGCCATGTTTCAACAAATAGGAAGGAGTTTTGGGTGTGTGTATGGACATTAGATAAGTTGTCAGAGATGGAGATAAGCATAGAATCATTGGCGTACTGAAAGAGGGTAGACTGTTTACAGGAGTTATGGAGATTGTTTATGAATATATTAAACAAAAGGGGGCCTAGGATGGATCCTTGGAGAACACCACATTTTATGGGTAGAAAGGAGGTGCAGGAAGTGAGCCATCTAACAGATTGCTGCCTGTTGGAATGATAGCTGGTAAACCAGTTAAGAGAACTAGAGGAAAGTTTAAGATCATTGAGTTTAGGGAGGAGTAAGGAGTGGGAAACAGTATCGAAAGCTTTGGAGAGGTCGAGGAAAAGAGAGGATACAAGTTTTGTCTCTGGCCTCAGCTACTGTGTGTGTAAAGGCCAACAGTGCAGTAGAAGTACTGTGGTTTGGTCTGAAACCATGCTGGGTATGAGTCAGTAGGTTTTCCTGAAGGAGGAAATTAAGTAGTTGAGTATGGATGCACTTTTCAAGTATTTTCGATAAAGGGGAAAGTATGGCTATGAGTCTGTAGTTTGATGGGTCAGTGGAATTTCTGCCTTTATGCAGTGGAATGGTATAAAGGCAGAAATTCCACTGACCCATCAAACTACAGACCCATGGGTCAGTGGAATTTCTGCCTTTATGCAGTGGAATGGTATACTGCGGTGGTGGTGCTGCGGTAGCATTGTCGCCTCACAGTTAGATGTTGCCTGTTCGATTTTCAGTTAGAGCGTCTTCTGTGTGGCAACATGCATGAATGGGCTTTCCTTCGTTGAAGGTTGTGCATTAGGCCCGGCAAGCCAGCACGTAAAAATCTACTGCCAATCATTAGCGGACTGGAGTTCCGCTGTGGCGACCCCTAACCGGGAAAAGCCGAAAGACGCAACAATGCAGTGGAATGGTGTAAAAGGCTTTCCAAATGTCAAGCACAGGGATACAGGGTGGGCAATGGATTCTGAGGCAAGTTTGAGAAAGACAGGTGGTAGGTGATCTGCAGAGGTAGAGCAAGGTTTGAGCTTAAGCAGGAGTGATTTAACATAGGCTGTGGGGATGGGTTTCAGGGAGAACAGGTTGTTGTTTGTTGGAGGGGGGGTGTTTGGAAAGAGGTTAGAGTTGAGATTTGTTTGTGCTAGTTTTTGGATGGTATCAATGAAGTAATTATTGAGGAGGGTAGCAGTTTCTAGTGGGGTATTCTTAAGGAATGGGGAGGGGGTGGATGGGTTGCCTGGGTTGAGGATCTTGTTTAGGGTGGCCCAGAATTTTTGTGGGTTAGATATTCGGTCAGATTGTGGTGAGTTGTAGAAGGATTTTTTTATCCTTATTGACTAGTTTTTTGGTGAGGTTACGTAGCTCTTTATAGTTTTGGAGAAAGGCAGGAGTTTGGGTTTTAGCCCAGGATTTCCAAGCACTATCTTTTTTGTGCATGAGAGCTCCAGTTTCTTTGGAGAGCCAGGGGGCGTAATTTGCTGTAGTTCTGATTTTACAAGTAGGGGCTAGTGTGTTAAGAATGTCTAGAAAAATGTTATTAAATTTAAGAACAGCATCGTTGAGGGGGAGGTGCTGAAGAAATGACCAGTTTATGCTAGCTAGAGTGGAGTTAAAAGAGTTGGCATTAAAGTTAGAGAGTTTGTGACATTCATGATAGGAGTAAGATTTGGGTGACTGGGGAGAGTATCTTTGGATATAGGTGGGAAGATGATCACTTAGGCTATCAGGTTGGGTGCAGGGGTTGTGGTAGAGGTGTGGGGTATTTGTAAGGATTCAATCTAGTATAAGAGTAGCAGATGAGGTTTTGTGCATGTGGGGGATGTAATAAGTTGGAAGAGCCTGTGTAAGTTAATGCAGAGTTGTGGGGAGTCTGATCAGAGTTTTAACCAGTCATTATTGATTTCCCCGAGGATGACAGTTTCATAGTTTATGGTTTGGGATAGCCAGGACAGAATAAGTTCAAGGGTGGGAATATTATTTCCTGGAGGAATATATAGGCGATGGCAAATTTTTTATGGGAATTTAGGTGGCAGTTGAGAATAAGTAGTATAGTTAGTAAGTAGTATAGTTAGTAATTGGAAATTATTTTCTGGTTATTGCCTAGCCAATAACCAGGGCCCAACAGGGATTTTGTACCACTGATGTTTAAATATTTGTGTAAGATGTTTTCCTTTGGTCTCACTTATTCCTGTGTAAAGGTTCATCTTGCGGCCATTTCAGTGTGTCTGCTCATGGATCCTATTCTTTCTTCTCTGTTTGTTGTCGAACAGTTTCTGAAAGGAGTTTTAAACCTGAGACCTCCTCATAAGCAGGTTGCTCCTCCTTGATATCTTAACTGTGTGTTGGAGAAATTGACTATTTTACCTTTAGAACCTCCCCAACAAAGAATATCTGAGTTGCAAGCTCTATCATTTTCCATTAGAATAGGGTATCATTCAGAAAAAACTCCGCATTCATGCACAGATTGGTTTCAGAGTTTACTTTGAATTAAGCCCTCAGTCTCCCAGTTTTCTACCTAGAACATAAAAAAAAAAAACAGAAAGAACAGATTCTGCATACTGTGTACAATGCTTAGGCAGCTCAGGTACTACACTGACAGTACTAAGCCTTTTAGAAATGCTTATCTGCTATTTATTTCTTATCAAGGAGCAAAAAAGAGACACACTGTGACTAAACACTCAGTTTCTAAGGTGGCTGTCCTCAGCTATTGTTTTTTTTTCTCACCATTGCAATTAATTCCTGACAGTGTCAAGGCACATTCCAGTAGAGCCTTGCCTGCTTCAGTTGCATACTAGAAAGGGATGGACTCTAGAAGCATTCTAAAGAAAGCTACATGGTTTGCTGTACATACTTTTACAGTGCATTACAAACTGGATTCCTTTTCTAGGTCCAGGACAAACTTTGCTAGGACCTTTCTCCAGAGACTCCTGGATCCATATCCATTCTCCTCCCAGGATGGATTGACTTTGATATTCAACCTGTTTTAGCCCAAGGGCTACTGTAGCAGTGGGAATGATGAATGTAGTACAGTTGTGTAAGTTGCATTTCACCCATAGCAGTACGTGTTTGAATTCCTCACTGCTGCACTAGCCGCAACCACCCTCCAGTCCCCTACTCTTGTATATAGTTGCTGTTGGGATAGAAAATAGGGTTGTGTTTCTTTGTTCTTTATATGTTTTTGTTATTATTGGTTGGTTATTTCAGGTTGTTAGGCTCTTCTCTCATTGTATGGGCAAGAAAGTTTCACTCTGACTGCTGATTTTTCTCTTGGGTTTAGCCAATCATCAGTCAGAGTGAAGGACTACTGCTACTACTAGTACCACTACAGCAATGAGAAGTTCAAACATCTACTGTTCTGGGTAAGTGTAACTTACACAGCTGTACTTTCTCCCTTCTTGTACATCTGAGCAAGGGCAGTTACAAAAACTACCACACAAAATAGACTTGCGCACACACACATGCACACGCGCACACACACACACACACACACACACGACAAGGGATCTCTTATCCACTCCATCATTCAGAATTTCTGTTTTATTGTATGGAGGATATGTTTTTGATCCCATTTAGGCTCCTTTTTCTAAGGCCATGCAACAGGTGTCAAGGAGGTAAGGAAACTTGCTACTAAAAATCATATTTAGCCAAGTGGAAAAGATATTCTAGTTGGTGCCATGATAGAGGACAAGACCTATTCCAAGCATGGGCTTCTCTGTTTTTTCAGTATCTGTGTTGATCGCTCAATTCAGGCCTAGTTTATACTTCTGTCAAGGTACACCTTTTGGCATTTCTGTTTGCCTTCCATTGGACTCTCACCTTTCTTCCTTACTCCAATTTAAACATTTTTTGAAACGGTTTTTACATATTAGGCCAGTTAGAAAATAAGTGGCTCCTTCCTGAGATCTAAACTTTGTGCTGGAGAATTTAACACCGTCTCCTTTTGAAACAAAAAACAGTTCTTCTCTAAAATTTCTAACTTAGACACCTGCTTTGCTTATTGCTCTGACTTCTGCTAGATGAGTATCTGTAATACAGGCCTTGATATCTAATCAGTCTTTTTTGGTCTTCCACAAGGACAGGGTTAAGTTCATAGCTAAGTTCTATATTAGTTGCCCTTGTGGGCCATTTTAAACCTATCCACTTTCCTTTTGGTGCTTGAATTAACCTATCCCATTTGAGGTTAGATTGGTCTTACTCATCCTGTGGTTGATAATTATATATTATCCCTAGTCAGAATAAAATGGGATCATGCCATAAGTAATTTGAGTTCCCATGCATTGGAAGAAAGCATTTAGGAGCGGCCTCTGTCCATTAGGAACATAGGGATAGTCCTGGGATACTTTTTTTTTCTCATCCGTAGATCCATGTTGCATTTGAATATAGACAGGGGTGAACTTTGTTTTACGTGGATGGAGAGTCAATTCCAAAGCCGTGGTATCCTCTACAAGATACATATGTTCCTCCAAACCATTCGGTTGATGTTGCAGAAGAGGTTGAGATCCCTAGACAAAGTATTCTAATGTCATTTGATGTGGTGATGTGCAGTAAATTTATCGGTATTGGGTCAAAGGATGCCTTGTATACCAGACACAAGTCACCTTTTAGCAGTCTGTAAGAAACCAAATAGAGTGGTAGGGATTTGAAACTGTCCATGTAAGACGTATTGTTTAGGTCTTGTATACTTTTAGTTAGGATATCTGTATGGGTGTTCCAGCTGTTGCATGTGTCAGGAGAGATACACACCAAAGAGGAGCATTATCCTCAATGACTGGCCCAATGAGAGCTGAGTAAACAGGAGCAATGACATCCCTAGATCTAGACACAATCCCTTTGTTTATAACCTGTGCAATATAGAAGGACTTTCAACATTGGACACATTGTTCAAAAGTTAGGTGACTGTCCACATGTTCCCAAATCCCAAACAACTGGATCAACTCTAGAGCTTTGTCACTCATACAGTATACTTATGGCTACCTCAACAGTGATCCAAGAAACAGCATAGCACAGTTGTGTAGTTTACTTATCATAAAAGTAGATGTTTCAATAGATCACTGTTATAGTATTAGCACCCTTCAAACAGGGTACTTGATCGTGTATTATGTACACTTCTGGCATTTTATTTGACCATTTTTATGATGGACAGTAGTTAATAGTGGCATGGTATGAACTATTGCACTTACAGTGCCAGTATTGTCTTACATGTATCATCTACTTACTGGAATGCATATTAATATCTGTGCTTCCCTATTTCATATATTCACCTGGTGGTATGCATAAATAGCAGCATATTGACATCCAAACGTAGGCAGAGCTGTTGTGTATAGTGTTGTGAGGCCTGATAGAGCTGTGATCACTATAGACAATTGTGATGAACAGTGTTTGCAACATTGTGAGTCCTTTACTTGGGACTTCCTTGCATACATGCATGCAATGACGTGAGTGTGTGCGTGTGTATGTAGTAGCATAGCTAGGGCGGGGCAAGAAGAGCAACTGCCCCAGGCATCTATGCCCTGGATGATCCTGATTGCTTTTTAATGCATACCAGCTTTTAAAAGCGTGTGTTGCGTTTGTGGTCAAACCAGAGCACTGTAGTACTCTGTGTGATCTGAACCATGGCAATTGCTTGCTTTATTGTAGTTCACTTTGCTACAGTTGGCTACAATTTAAAGCATTTCTTTTTTGTTTTGTTTTTTTAACGAAAATCTGAGCACTGTAACACTCAATGCAGAGATTTTTTTTTTTTTTTAAGGTAAAATGAGGGGGAGGACGGTCAGGTACAAGGGCAGTGATGGGACCTGATTGACTCCTGCATTTCTGTAGCCCACATAGCTAATAGTGAACTTTTTTTATGCTCTTCATTTGCAGAGAATAATCTGCAGCAATTGCTTGCAACAGTTTAAAAGTGAAAAAGAAAAATCTTCCTTTTTTTTTTTAAGGTAAAATGAGGGGGAGGAGGGTCAGGTACAGGGGCAAAGATGGGACCTGATTGACTCCTGCATTTCTGTAGTCCACGTAGCTGATAGTGAACTGTTTTATTCTCTTCATTTGCAGAGCTGGGGGTGGGGAATGGTAGTTCATCAGACCAGTACAGGATACTGGTTGAGCCAACTACTCTGTCTCTATGTATGTGTATGCATCCCTAGTACTATTTTCAACCATAATGGCATGTCATCTTGTTGCAGAGAGGATTGGAAAAGGGCAGTTGGGCATGGGTGAACATCCTTGGGCTGTCAATGGTGCATGTTTTACTTTTGTATGTTTTTGTATCTTCTGCAACAAACAGTTGTCAATAACACATATAGTACTGTGCATATTTACAGTACTAATTGCCCTCTTGCAACAATTCTGGAAGGATGATGAATCAGCAACATTTTACCCTGTCTGCTGGTACTCTGTGGACATTTTCAGGTGCAATTTATAAATAATTCAGCTTCCTTGGGTATGTCTATGGAATAGGCTTACTGTACATAATATTATAATGAAAGGATCTGTTGAGGATGTCTCCCATTGGTGGAAGATCTTTTTGTCACTGTGTTGATAGCAAGAAACATATTGATGTAGTACTGTGCGTGTCTGTTGCAATGAGATATGCCTTTGTAACCCTTTAACAAGTTTTATTTTGTGCAGTGTTTCATTTGCTGATAAAGCTGTTGATCAGTTATGTTATGCTAAGCAATACATCACCAGTTCTTGAATAATGGTTGCTGGGTTACTGACTGGTGCAGTGCATCTACAACTGTAGTCCCATAAATCTATGCCCTACATGCACACTTTCTCCCATGAAGATACTTGACTGCATTATTTGTATACTTGCTCCTCATCTGGACTCTTCCATGTATGTAGTAGTGTACAAGTCTATTACTGGAACTTTGGATATTCTTATGAACTGCATTGGGCTTTGCTATTTGATTTCACAATGTATTATCCCTACATAATCACATACCATATTTATGAATACCAGCCCACATTGAAATAACTACCTTAATGTCTTATCAGACCAAAATGCAGATAGAAGTAACAAACTGGGAGGGGAAGGTTAGAAGATGTGTTGGCCATACTTAAGCTGAGGGAATTAAGCTCTAGTTTCTTGTGTATTTCCTGTGATTTCATCTAGATTATATGACCACACGTATGACAAGTTACATTTCTAAGATATAATAGCCTTAGCTCTTTTTTTTTTTTAAGTGTGACTGACCCTCATTTCTCCTTTTTTGCAGTGAGGAGGGAACAAGTTCCATAATACTGGAAAGTGCTTCTGAGCTAAATTATCTCCACACTCTGTTGCTGTCTTCAGTGCCTACAGCTTTGAAGAAAGACTAATCCCTAGGCATTGAAAAGTTTGTTCCAAGCTAGCACATAAATAAACAAGATCATGGCATGGCTGGTCATGTATAATTTTTTTGATGAAAACGAGTTTGGAGTGCATAAGACTGTTAAGGAGACTCATCTCCCCTAATTTGCTGATGACTTTGCAATTATGTTGTACTAAAACATTTCAGATAGAGATCTATCATTTCTTTCGTAGGTCATTTTTGTGGCTGTGCCAGGAAAGTTTGCATATCGCTAGTGAGCCATGCAATAACCTAGGTAGCAGTGCCATCTGTGAAAGTTTTCTGTTTATTATCCTCATTCAGGTTATTGTATTTCGTACAGTGAGCCCACTTTCTGATACTTTGTTTGGACAGCGAGGTTTATGTTTTATTTACAGAAGAGCTGCATACTGTCTCAGTCCATCTTGGAGGGCAAAATATGTAATGTTGTATGGACAGATTTAGTCTCAACCAGCTTGACAAAATGCAGGGCTCTTTTCTTCCTCATTTAGCAGCAGCCTGCTACTGTTTAGTCAGCTGGCTTAAGGGTGATACCAGAAGGGGTGTGTGTGTGTGTGTGTGTGTGTGTGTGTGTGTGTGTGTGTGTGCGTGTGCGTGTGTGTGTGTGTGTGTGTGTGTGTGTGTTGTCTAAGCTAAATAGCAGGTAGAGACATCTACAGTCTTTGATAACATTGTGTTTGTTTATTATTCTAACCCCCTGTTTGTGGAATGGGTGAATAGACCTAGACACTGGACTTCAGGCAGTCTTCTTGGTTTAGCAGTGAACTATCTCACAATCTTACTGCTACAAACTGGACCTACTTTACAAGTAAGTTAAATGTGCATCATCATTTACTAACTTTCCTTAAGCATGGCATAATGTATTCATGCACTATGATGCTGCTTGCCAGTTCCCGAATAGGACATTCTGCTTCAGATATCCTCTTAAGGACCCTTTCCCACTATGGCTTCTCAAACTCATTGAATTAACAACCAGTAAAATTCTTACCTATTTTGGAAATCATTTCTTTAGGAGAAGTGATCTTGATTCACATGGTATCCCAGATGGGTCCCTATTATTTCATCAAAGGATAACATCATCAAATGGCATTTCGAACAGCATTTTATTGAACATGCCATTTGTCAGATCATTGTGACTGAGATTGCATTATGGTAGGCAGCAGGAAATTTGACCTTTTTCCACTGTAATACAATATCGGAGTTGGTATATATAATTAGTGGGGGGTGTGGGGGGTTCGATGAATGGCATTTCCAATGAAATGCAGTTTCACAGTGTTATCCTTAAATGATATAATATAGACCCATCCCAGGTACCTGTAAAACATACATTTCATTGTATTGATTTCAACAAAGAAACAATATTGTACTACATTTTCTCTTGGTTTATTCACAGGATTGTATTAGTGCATAACCAAAAGTTATGAATTTATTTTCTAGTTTGGTCTGTCGTACAAAAAAAAAAGTGAACATGAATTCTTTCATACTTTGAACATGTATCACTAGAATTCATATTGTCTCTTTAGGTTCATAGGTAAGTACTAGGCTATCTGCCCGAGGGCATTTATAAGCCTAGCCAGAGTGTGTCAGCTATCACCGCCCCATTGATTAATTAACTGATCCTCTGTCAAGCAGAGCCAATGAAGTGATCCCAAGGGTGTATTTTCTGTTACTCAACCACTCTTCAAGGTTTCTCTCGAAGAGTGTTAGTGAGGGACTCTGCCTAATGTAGTTTGGAATTTTGTTCCAAAGCATGGAGAGTCTCTGTGACAGGAATCTATCCCTCCAGCATGTTCTATTTATTGTTGTGGTAAGGTTTAGCTCACTAGAGCGCGTGGCTCGCAGTGACTTGGATTTCTTTAGGTGGAGCATGTCCATCAATTTACCTCTGAGTAAGCGATATGCCACTGAGTACAGCCGGAGTTTTTTCAGTCGGGCTGCATAGGACATATGTTTGAGGCCAGTAATCCTCTTGGTGAGGTACTTTTGTGGTCTCTCCAGCTGTTGGAAGTGTCTTGTGAGGTACATCCCAAATGGGCCATTGTAGTCTATGATGGGTCTGATGAGTGACGAGTAGAGGGGCACTATAACCTCTTTATTTCTAGATGCGAACCCTTTAGTAATTAGATGGGCCACATAGAAGGATTTCCTAACTACTTTGGCAATATGATTGTCAAAGGAGCGATTACTATCTAACTGGGTTCCCAGATCTCTTATTACCTCTTCTGTAGTAAGGGGGCTGCCACCTATGTGGTAATTCATGGGTGTTTTGTTTTTCCCAAACGGGATGACTATGCATTTTTTGGAATTTAGCTTGAGCCCATGACTTTGACACCAGGTGTCCGTCTCAGTAAGGCGTTTTTGGAGGATGTCCGTGTCAGCCGGCGAGTCAGTTATGGCTCCCAGTTTGCAGTCATCGGCGAACTTGGTTAGCCATAGTCCTCCTGTGTTTGTCTGTATTTCTGAGAAGTATATGCCGAACAGTACGGGTCCCAGGACCGAGCATTGCGGGACACCACTTATAACTGGTTTAGAGTCAGACCTGGAGCCCACTATTCTTACCATGTGAGTTTTGTCTGTAAGCCAGTTGGCAACCCATCTCGTGGCATAGGGGTTTATGTTCAGGCTGGTGGTTTTTTCTGTAATACCCGAGTGGGGAATGGTGTCGAAAGCCTTGACGAGGTCAAGGTAGGCTGTGTGAGCAACCTTTCCCTCATCTATGGCCTTGGTGACTGTCTCGAAGAAGTCAACCAGGTTTAGTAGGCATGATCTGCCCCTAACAAAGCCAAACTGGGTCGGGTCAAGTGTTTGGAGGTTCCCAATGTTTTTGTTAATGAGTTCCATGATGATGCGCTCCATAGCCTTGTAGACCAGGCTAGTCGGGCTTATGGGGCGATAGTTACCAGGGTCAGTTGTGGCCCCTCCTTTGTGGAGTGGAATATCCGTTGCTGTGCTTCATTCTGTGGGCACATAGTCTGTGGAGAGGCTGAGGTTGAACAGCGTGTTTAGGTGGGGGGCTAGTTCGTTCTGTAGTTTGTGCAAGATGCAGCCTGGGACACCATCTGGCCCTATTGACACTGTGTTTTTGGCATTTCAAAGGGCTATTTTCATCTGTGCGTCTGTGATTTCCGGGACACTACACTTTTCTGGTATTGTTGTGGGCCCTTTTGGGGGTGAGAGGGGGGTGAAGTTTGCACTGAATCTATCTGCCAGGATGTTAGCAATATCAATAGGTTCAGTATATTTGTGCTATTTTGCACTAGTTCAGTTCATATCTGCGAGTTGCCACTTAGATTCTTAACATAGCTAAAGAAGGCTTTGTGGTTATCTTTTGAATCCTTGGCTATTTTTCTTTCGAAGTTAGCCTTGGATGATTTTATGATGGACCTTAGTTTCTTACTGATACTGATCAGGGATGTCTTTCCTTCTTGGGATTTGCTTTTTTCTGAACTAGTTTCCTCCTTCTATTGTATAGCCTGTTTATGGCAGGGGTCCGCCAGACTGGTTTCCTTCTCTTAGAGGAGTGAGTCTTGGTTTTGCTAGGGATGGCAAGATCCATGCATCCTTGTAGGTGCTCATAGAGTGCATTTGTAAAGGTTTCTGCATCTTGGGCAGCTTTATCCTTTAGCGTGGGAGCTGTGAAACTTACCACCTCTGTCTTAAGTAAGGTGAAGTTTGCTTTAGAAAAGTTTTTTACTGTGGTTTCCTTGGTTGGGGGTGGTAGTGGGGTGTGGACATCCAGAGTGATTAGTTTATGGTCTGATCTAACCAGTGACGGGTTGACCTCTGGTGTGGAACACCTGTCACCCATGTTTGTGATGACCAGGTCCAATATGTTTTCACCTCTGGTAGGGGAGTTTACCAGCTGATCCAGGGCATTTGAGTTGATGAATTCCAGGAAGCGCTGGGCCTGGGAGTTTGTACTCGAGTAGTTTTCCCAGTTAATGGTAGGATAATTGAAACTGCCCAATATCAGGGTGTTCGGTAGGACTTTCATGTTTTCCATTGTCTCCAGAAAGGTGGAGTGGTGGTCCTGGGTCATGGAGGGTGATCTGTAGCAGGCCACAATTTGCATTGCAGATTTGCCCAGTGTTAGTTGCATATGGATGATCTCAGAGGTATCATGCTGCGCCACTAACCTGGAGGTGTAGGTATCCTTGTTGAATATGGATACACCCCCTCCTTTTGTGTTTCGGTCCATGTTCTGTGGCTGAAACGTGTGGTACGAGTTGTAGCCCGCTAGTGCTGGGTTGCTCTCTAGAGCCTTGAACCAGGTTTCAGTTACTGCACAGATGTCGACATTCTCCATACTGAGGAGTGCTTCGAGCGTGTGCATTTTGAGATTTAAACTCCTGGTGTTGAGTAGCATAACCCTCAGTTTTTTGTTAATTGCACTGTTTACGGAGGTGGGTTTGACTTTTGAGCCTTGCCTAAAAAAGGCACTATGGAGGCAGCAAGAGCCTTGGCCAGTATTCGAAAGCCTAGGGGTGACAAGTGCAAGCCGTCTTTTGCAAAGCAATGCGGCTTGTTGAGCATGTCATCCCAGGCTGACAGACACTGGATCCCCTTTGAATGACACCAGAAGCTTAACCAATTGTTGAAATTGATAATTTTCTCTTTATACTGAGGTATCATTCTTGGTGAGGGCAGGATGCTACTCAGGGTCAGGGTCATACCAGCCTGGGCTACATGATCAGAGAGCTCTTCCATGTCTCTTTTCATGTAATCCAGGGAGGTACATCTCAGGTCATTCACACCAACATGAGCAATGACTGAGTCATATTTGTACTTGTTCTGGAGTGACCTGAGTGCTTGTGTTATGTGGCAGATTCTGGCTCCCGACATGCTGCTAACAGTAACCTTCTGCTTGTCTAGCCTAGTGAGTGGGACATCAGTGTGCCTGACTATAGTCACCTATTACTAGTGTGTTAGGCATGCTATTTCACCTTAAGGGTGGTGATTGTGCGGCACACTGATTTTGTGTTTTATGTGTTGTCTGGTTTGTGACGGGAGGTGCAGGTTGTTTGGGTATCTGCTTTGGAGGTCTCTGATGCTTTTGCAGGTTTTTATTTAGAGCCTCCGAGTATGATTTTGTGTATTTATGTGTATTTTTTGCCAGTGCTGGTTTAGTAGGTCTATGTGTGGCTGGAGGTGTGGTGCAAGTGTTAACCTTCTCCTCTTGACTGTCTCTTCCAGTCTTGGGTGGTACAAAGCACTTTATAGAGATTTATTGATGCCTTTCTGTTTAGCAAACTGTGTTTGATGAAAATGTTGTGTATCACTTGTTTCCAAGTGAGAGTCAAAGTGTATCCTTTTGCTTGTGTAATACCAGAGGATGGGAAAAAACAGGCATTACTGTCTGTATCCACCACTTGACTGACAGCTATTGTCACCAGAGGGAGTATAGTCCTTTACCTTCAGATTTGTTGTTTGGAAGCAGCTGCATGTGTAGTTCACAGCTTTGCTATGTCCTGTACCCACCCTGAAAGATAATTGTTAGTAGTATGCTTCTGGCTGGATATTTAACACAGCTGCTCTTTCCTTGTTTCTTACTGAGATATTTGTAGGGCAAACACATTATAGTACTCATAACACTGTTCTAGGGCAATATTCTTCTTTATTTGTCCATCAGGTAACTTTGTATGATCCAAACGTTTTGCCGGTTTGTTGTTAATACTACACAGACCTAGGGAGAGATTATTAAATCCCATGGTTCATGAAGGCAGTATTAGCAAGCTTTAATGTATTTCTCAGAGTAAGAGATGTTATGAGATGCACAAAAATCACAAATGGATTTTATGTGCCATAACAGAAAATTGAAAGTGTTTACAAAAATGGAATTTTGTTCTTTCCACTACTCTACTCTTGCATTAGTCGAATGCTTTTATCCCCCACTAACCCTGTGTCTTGAATAACTAACCCCTAGCTAATTTTCTGTTGGCTGAATTCCTAGCTAATTTAATGTTAGTTCTTTTCTTTTGTTTTCTCTACTGGGATAAACAGTGCCGAGTGCTGCTCCGTGCAGCACTGTACAAGATAGACACAGGCTCCTCCAGTGTCAAATTCTCTACAAAGGAACTTAGTCATTCCCACATCCACTTATTGACTGTAGCTCTACTCCACAATGTCTGTTAATTAGATTTGTAGAGCCCAGTACTATCTTAGATAACTGAGAATTGTTGTTGCTCATCTTATCTTTATCAATTTTTCCCCGTTACACTAAAATACAAGCCATTTTTCAATAAATTCTTAAGCTACATTCCTGTAATATTATTTATCCCTTTCTGTACTACAAATATAAGCCAATATTAGGAAACTGCTCTATTCTTGGATTAAAATGAAAGGTCCGCCAGTTTATACATTGCCAGACTCACAGCATTTGGTATACTCGGGCAGTATAACAGTTGTCGGATGCTCCCAGATAATGAATTATTGCTTAATTCATTGCTCTCTATATGTGAGAGATGTGAAAGTACTTAGCCAGTTTGAAGGCTTCCCTCTCACAAACAGACATGACCTGTGATTAACACATGCCACCACTGCATTCTACATCAACACATAGTAAAGTATCATACGCCAATGCTTTTAAAAACTCCATGGATTACCTCAGTGTCACTGCTCAACAGAGGCACAGCAAAATAATGGGTATAGTTCCCCATACTAAAGGGGTGGCGTAAGCCACAAAACTATGGGCTAGGCTTGTAAATGCCCTCGGGCAGATAGCCTAGTATGAACCTATGAACCTATGCCTAAACCTCAAAGACCTAGTAAATCTAGTGCTCATCATAAATCAAATACTGCAACACCTATTGACACTAGCACAGTAAAAGGTTACCAGATAATTAATCACTCCAAAACCTGTGCACCTAGACACCCTTCTAACAAGAGAGTATTAGTGATTTATGACTGCATTTTCTGACACACCAATGCAACTCTCACAAGGCTGGACAAAGAGAGGGTGACACTGAGTTCCGTTACAGGAGCCAGGATTTCTGTCATATCAAGGGCCCTAAAGACTGCTATGCTAAACAGATACGATTATGACATGGTAGTAGTCCATGTGGGTGTAAATGAATTGGCACTTAGGACTCCAAAGGATATGTAGAAATAGAGAGACATAACAGAGCTCTGTATGCATGTCACAAATGCAGGTAAGACCCTGATTTTAAGTGTAATCCTTCCTTCTCCTTGAATGATGCAAAAAGTATAGGGAAAATGCGATTAGCTTCATCAGCTGGCAGCACAGTGGGAGTTATTCTTGGGGGGTCCTGTATGTGTCAGCACGGGAGGGGATGCTTCAGATATTGCTTGCACCTTGCATTTCAGGGCTTCTGTATACTGGCTAAAGCCTTTGCTGCTCCCATAGTGCCTTTTTAAGGCAGAGTCCAACTGATGGATCTCTCAGCATAATAGAAACAAATCAAGCACCAGACTATGTCAAGGTGCCTCTGTTCAATGCCAGCAGTATAAATAGCAAATTGCCTCACCTTGAGGCTCTACTGCATTTGGAGTGTGCATGTGTGTGTGTGTGTGTGTGTGTGTGTGTGTGTGTGTGTGTGTGTGTGTGTGTGTGTGTGTGGTTTTACAGAAACTTGATTTAAAAGTTCAGAAAGCACTCCCTGTATGCCCTGATGATAACTGTGAAGAAGTATGCATATTTGTTATGGACCATATCACCTCTTAGGCAGATTCCTAAGGGCCCAGAGACTGAATCCAAATAATACTAACTAGGACCAGCTATCATATCATAGCATGTTACAAGACTCTGTCTATGTTCTCAGAAGACCATAAATACACTGGATGAACTCCAAATCAACAGGAATTCCATTATCCCATTCCCAATTTTGTCTAGGAAGTTTAAAAGTAAGCCATCCTGGTGGTCCACATGTATAAATAAAAAAAAATGAGTACAAGAAAAAAAAACGCTTCTTAAACTTGTAAAGCAAAACAAAAACCCTCAAACCAATGTTAACATTAAAAAGTTGCTGAAGGAACTAAAAAAATCACCATCAGGAATACACAGGCATCCCATGAACTTAGACTAGCATCAGAAGCTGAAAAAAATTATAAATCCTTCTTTAGTTATGTTTGAAAACTAAGGAATAGCACCCAACATTACTCAGAACTTATCCAGAATAGTACTACCTACTCAGAGCCAGTGGATATAGCCAGCATACTAGCAAATAAATGCAGTGCAAATGAATTTCACTCTTGAAACAGCTATACTAAGCCAACATATCCCACTGAATCTCAACCATGCTCATCATAACCAAAAAACACTTGCTAAAGGTACTCTCCAAAATGAAAACAAGATCATTCATGAGACCTGATAGTATACCTAGGTGCCTGATAAGCAGAGCAAAACATACCCTAGTGGACCCACATCTACAGTTATTCACTTGAACTTAGCCTGTGGTTTTGACTCTGAAATATGATGCACAGCTGTTCAGATGCCACTTCACAAAGGTAGGCCCACCACTGCCCCTGACTAGTCATATCCGCAAAACCATGGAGTGTATCATAACTGACCTAATTAACAATGATATCAAAAATCTTATAAGGCTTGATCCGCCTTCCTCCCAGCAGTTCAACTTTGTTAAGGGTAGATCTTGCCTAATGAATCTTATCAACTTCTTTGAGAAAATAACACAAGCCGTGGACAGTGAACATTAACCTGGCTAAGTCTTTTGACACCATATCGCCTGCTACCATAATAAATAAGCTGAATGAGCTCCAAACTGACCTCTATTAGATAAATAGCAGATTGGTTGAGGGATAAAACCCATGTAGTGAGGGTGGCAAGTGTGTCCTCAGTAAACACGAAGATGACCAGTGGGGGTACTCGGGGCTCTGTGCTTGGACTCCTACTATTCACCATGTACTTCAGAGCTTTTTGTATTACAAATGGGGATCTCTGGCTAACTAACATTGCAAACAACTGTCAACTCGTTGTCATCCTTAAATGTCCCACTGATATGCAGAAGCTCCAAGAGGAACTCTCATATTTCAACAAATGGTGCTCAAAAAATTGATGAAAACTAAATGCTAAAAAGTGCAATCCATCTTATAGTATACACAACACTCTACTTCAAAATGAAAATGTGGTAAGAGACATTGTAAAATGTGTAGATAATTCCCTTGCATTTGACCATCATGTTGCAACAGTGATTAGGAAATCTTCTTACCCGGCACAGTTGATTGGAAAAGGTATTTCATCTAAATCCAAGTAAGTTCTTACTCCTCTGTATTCCATATTGATCTGACTTATTATTGAATACATTGCCCCTTTTGGGATGTATCTTTCCAGGGATATCAACAACAGGAAGGATCCCAGAGGTTCCTAACTAAAAAAAAATAACAGGCTTAAAGGACAAGAGCTACCAGCAGAGGGTGGAAGCACTGTCCCTTTATTTACTGTCCAATAGACTCGCTCCTTAGGGGCGATCTGTAGCTTGCCTTTCAGGCCTTTAGAGATCCATTAATCCAAGATGTCTTATATCTCTGCAAATCAAACAGTCCCACTTACAGCAGAACCAGAGATCTAAACCTGCTTCAGCAAGTAAACAGAACACAACTGAGAGAGATATTTATCATTCCATCCTTACCCCTTCAGTGGAATAAACTTCCACTCCAAACTGAGCATTGTGACATACTTTCTGCCTTCAAAAAAAAAAAAAAAGAGTTAAACAACTGGATGGACCGATTGGATAATTGTAAATATTGTAAACAACTTTGGTTTTACTGTTAAGTGCAGAAAAACATTGCAGAGATAAAGTTAAGACTCTGTAACAAGCATAAACATCTTCAACAAGCATATTTTTGTTCCAAGATCCTTAAAAAAATGTGATTTTGCATTTGTTCTTATATATCATATATTTCCTGAATATTCACATTGTTTTCTTTTGTTTCTGTACTTTCACATCTGCCAGCCCAACTACACAGTTACCAAATAGCAAATAAATAAATAGGTACTTACAAATTCACCCCTGGAATGACTGGCCTAGTGCTCCTTAAAAGAAAAGAGGTAAACTCTAATGATGGGTATTGGCAAGGCTTTAATAGCCGTTGGTCCCATTTGCCTTGTATTTTCTGATTCTTAGAATGCAGCCTTTACTGAAAGTGTTTTTCCAGGGTTTTTCTGATGCTTATATGCCTGAAGATGATATAGCTATGAGCTGCAACTGAGTCTTCTTGCTAAAAAGTATGTTTTTGAATGGAGTATGATTTTTTCTTTTTTCCTTTTTTTCTTCTTTTGGAAAATATGACACCCCTTTGAAACTGCTACTTTGTGTGAAACATTATCCAGCTTGAAAATAAGTAAATAAGTAATTTGTGCAGCGGCGACTTCAATAAGATTAGTTTCCAAAATGTAGACTATATATATGAGGTGCGCTTGCTCTCTGTCTGTCTCTCTCTATATACATATATATATATATATATATATATATATATATATGTATACACAGAGAGAGAGAGAGTGGCATGATTCTCCAGCAGTGAGATTTCCTTCCCTGTACAGTTTTAATGGTTCATTTCTAATGTGGACTCACACATAGTTCTAGGCTTTTTTATATTCTGCATTTCAGGCCTCTGTTCAGATACACAGCAGACTGCCTCCAACAGCCTCACCATGAGGATCCCTTATTCACTGCTTAATAAAATACTCCACAGTACCCTTCCAATGCAGAGCATTATCAAACTGCCTCAGTTTTGTCTCTATGAGTCATTCAGTGCAAAGTTAATGGCAGCTCTTGAAACTAGCAACAGTTTTAAACATGTCCCTTCAGCTATGTTTAACACTGCTGAGAGACTCTGTCTACTTCCATTATGTATTAAAACTGTGGAATAAAATCCTCAGAGTTAAAACAGATAGAAAAACGTAAATAGTTTCAAAACTATGCCAAAGATGGCTCTGTTCTTCCTACTCACCTGGCTAGCTTTACTAAGATTACTTTTTCTTTTTTCTCCAGCTCTTACAGCCACTTTGCTTCCCAATAATTTGTACCTTATTGCTCCTCCTTATACTGCACTAATTTCCTAAACTCTCACAATTCCTCTTTCTCACACACCCACCAGTGACTGAAGTTCCTCCTCTGTCCATTTAGCCTTGTGCTCATTTCTGTAATTTCTCCTTTCATATCTCTCTTATCACCAATTTTTAAGCTACACTACTTCTTCTCTGTCTGTAAGTTATTACTAACCTCAAAAACACCCCAGTTTGATATTTTCCCTGCAGCCATAATTCTATAAATACATCAACTATTATTGTATTGTATTTTTCTATACAGTAATTAGCCAAATATATTTTAATTTATCTCTTTTTTTGTGTTAAAATTTTCATCTAACAAATTACTTAAAAAAACATGTAAATAAGTTTATGTATAGATGTTTAACCCTGCAATTACAAATGTGCATCATGTGTAAGTTAAAAGTGGAGCTTTTCTTCCCAGGCCTCCGATGAAAATAGGTTTTACCCAGTCAGACTTTTCCCAGTCAACAAGGCAAATAAATAAATAAATGTCACAGTATGTTTTTTATAAAGGCAGGGTAGTTCCCTGAAGTAATGTTCCTTTTTTAGACTAAATGTTATCAATGTTATTGCTAAATAACTTGGCTTATTAACCCATTTATTCTAAAATTCCAGAATAGTCCGTTATCCTTTTCCATACTTGTGCATGTAACCATACAGGTTTAACAATTGGAGGAGATTGTTGCAGTAGTCAAGAAAAGGAACCTCTTTCCATTCTTTAACATGGCATACCAGGGATTTGCCAGTGGAGACATTGACAGAAATGCTTGGGGTGTGCAATACTTCATTGAGCAGGGTGCATAAACATTGTGCTGCCACAGTCTTACGTCAGGAATATGGGACTAGATTATGAATGTGTTGGGGGCCTTCTCTGTGATCTGCAATGATGCTGATGAGGCAAAGCAGGTAGAATCCCAGGTCAAGATCTTGACCCATCCCATGTATTCAAACCCATCTTTGAATGGAGCCTGTGTTGCTGCTGCTGCTCTTCTGTTTAGTCCAGAACTTTGAGCAGAATGGCTGCAGGAAGTTATGGGAATAGTCCACAGCATCATCAGCATGAGAAAGCAGACGGTTTCCAACCTGAAAAAAGAGGGTTCAATTCATAACTGGCAGCACTCCTACCAAACTAGCATGTTCTGCTTCATGGGGCTAAAGACAGACCAGGTAGAGCATTTAACCAAGGAGTTTTCGATCTGCTTGACAAAGGATGGATGTATCTCTGTGGCTGATGCGTTCTCTTCCAGTGTGGCCTACCTTGGACTTGTCATTCACCAGGTCAGAAAGTAATGCTATCTATGAAGTAAGAGAGCAGGGCAGCGCATAGTGGAAACAGTTCCTGAAAGGAAATCTTCTTCAGATGGTTCAGACAAAAATATTTCAGAAATGTGTGTCATAATTTTTTGAAAACTGAAATGCAGAAAAAGCTGCTAAAGTTTTACTATTTAGTAAGCTATGTGTTCCTCTGAAGAAGGTTTTTTTTCCCTACAGATAACTACTTAGTTTCTCTTTCCTCCCCAAACACTACAAAACATCTGGAATATTCTAGACACCCCTAGAGATTATTATCCTGGGACACAGCATTTGTGAAATCCTCTGTCTTTATGTTATCCCAGAAGGAGTGACCAGGATGGTGCTAGTCCAATTTTAAACACTTCATCCATTTCTTTAATGCGTTCTGAATGAGATTATTGGAAAGGCCCCAAGACTCTAATTATAATTTCACTTTCTCTTGCTGTAGATTATGATACAGATCAGGCTTTCATGTGTCTTCCATGAGTGTAAATACAGAAACTAATGTTGCATAGTGGTTTTAGACTTGCATTTGTGTTGTTCCTTAATGGTATGGAGTATTTTGGGAGATTCTTCCACCAAGTATGTTGTTGTATAAGTTCATGAGCAAATATTGTTTTATATGAAGTTTTATTGTATTTTTATCTTAATCAGCTAGTCATTTATTCAGTTAATTTAGAGTAAAACTTCACTAAAATAGGATAGCAAATAGAATATCATCAAATAGAATATATATATATACTTTCCTAATATCAAGTAATTTTCTAAAAAATAAATAATACTATCTTTATTTTTTTTTCAAGACAAGAAGACATAAAACTTTACAACCAGATGTAAAGCAAAATAACCAGCTGGCACAAGGACACCCTGAGTTATTAACTGCTCAACAAACTTCAGATGGAAATGCACATAAGATGTATTTTAAAGAAAGGAAACATCTTAATTCAGTTAGACTGAACAATCAACATATAAATTCTAGGTCACCTAGAGGATTTTATAATGAAAGAAGTGACCATACTTCTCAATTCTTGCCTAGTGGTGGTGGCAATATCTTGTCAAATACAAGTTCTCCAAATATTTACAATATGGACAGTCTTCCTACTGTAAATCTGAATATTAATGTAAATGCACCTTCGGAATGCACACCTTCAGTTAGCTGTGATCACAGTCAAGCTACCATCAACCTTATTTCTTCCCACCGTCCACTACAACAAACTCCATCGGCTTTATTGAACTACAATGAGCTTAATTCCCCAAAATCTCAACTTAGTATGCATTCTGGAGATCATCAATGTAGCCATGCAGCATTCTGCGACCAGCAGAGTTCACTGGTTTATGGATACCCTGGATATTTACCTTCACAATCACCTGACAAATTTATAAAGTATCAACATTTTCAGAAACATCGTCCCAATGAACTACATGCTCAGTATATTATGAACTATAATGAATCAAAAGGAAAAGTTGAGAGTTCTCCACATCCTATAGAAAGACAGCTTAACAGTAAAAAACACTCAAAGAGACACATTAGCAATGGGTAAGTAAAGCTTTATCCTACCTAGATTTGTCTCTTCTGTACTTATGCAAACTGATGTATTGGTGCCTATTGACATAAACAATTACAATGAATGTACCCTAATCAAAACGGATCCATTTGTATTTATTTACTAAGTTCTACTGCAAGCATGGGATGTTGACATGAAGACCTGTCATGTTGATTTTGAACTTCTGTGCCTGCAGTTATTGCAGATATTGTTGAGTTCTACTTTTTTGTATTACTCTAAAACACTATTATTACATGCTTTCAGTGTTAATTTTAAAGTTCTTTCTCTATTATACAGTATATTACTGACAGCAGAGGGGGAAACAGTAAGCCTTTCTAGTCTGCCCTTTATATGCATTTGACTTTCTGAATCCTCTGTTCCTAATTTCCCACTAAATTTCAGTGCCTTCTTGAATATCTCTGTGAATTCCCTTTCTGACACCCATGCTGTCACTTCATTCCATAGTTCCATCATCCTCACTATGAAGTACTTTTGAGGATTCGCAGGTTTATTCCTACAGTGTAATAACTCTGTTTCTTCCTTCCCTCTCTTCTCCCTGCTGAAGATGACCCCTTCACTTGTCCGCCACTGTAATGTTCCCTCTGTCTCATTGGGTCACAAGTAGGAACAGCTGTAAATCCTCAAACCTGTTTTATATAATTTCCTCCCTGTTCCACTCAGTTTTCTAGTGACTTTCATCTGGACCCCTTCCAGCAGTCTGCTGTCCCTTTCCTTGTATGGCTTCCAGAACTGCAAACAGTACTTAAGGGTGTGGTCTGATCAGCCCTGTAGATTTGCAAGCATTACCTCTTTACTTCTCATAATTGTCACCATGAGTATATGGCCCAGTATTCTGTTTGTTGCTATAATGTTTCTCTTATTCTGCTCCTGACTGTCCATTCAAGTGTGACTGATACCCCCATCTCCTATTCCTGATTGTTGCCATTAGGTCCACTCTCCATAGAATGCTTCAGTCCTGGATTACTGTTGCTCAGGTGCACTAGTTTAAATTTGATTACCCTGAACCTGAGCTGACACCTCTTTCTGCCCACATGGTCAGCCATTTCAAGGCCTTCCTTACACCCTTCTCCCATCCTCTACTGCTACGTATCTTTTTGGACCATCAGTAGATGTGTTGATATTATTCTCTCTTCCCTCAGATATCTCTGAGACAAACACTAAGAAGAGTACTGGACCTATGACTGAATCATGAAGATGAAGGACAGCTGCAGGGTTTTCTCCTCACATTTCTGATTCAGATTGAGAGGAGAGCACAGTGTTCGATTCTCCCTTTAGAGGTTTCTGTTTCTCTGAATCTATTTCCAAAATGTGCCAGTGTTTTCAGTGGGGGAACTTTGAGGTTTCTCACTCCCTCAGAAAGTACTATGAGCTGTTATAGATGGAATCTCCAGAACCTTCACCCATTTCTCCATTGCTGTCAGCTTTGGAGGATGTGTGCATCACTGCCTGCAGTTTTCCTGACAATCAGCCTGCTGCCCCTATAAAGACAGATTCTATAAAGTTTCTCAGTCTTTTACATTTTTGCACTCATCCCAAATGTGACCATGCAAATATGGCTTTAGTTAATCCTACTGCTGCTAAACATTTAGTTAATTACAATCCTGCACACTTTCTGACAAGGATGGGAAAAAATTGATAAGTATGGGGAAAAAAGTGTATGTTTCTGCTACTTTGATTTTCAGAATTTTGAATTGACAGGCTTATATATTTTAAAGCTTATTCTGACTAATTGTGAAAGTTAATCAAGAGTTTCTTGGGAGGAAAAATATGCTTCAAATGGTTTAATTTATTTCATTTTACAAGTCAGTACTCATTGTTTAAGGTATATGTATGACTTTATCGATACTTCTTCCAGGGCTATGGACACTGGTACTGTTTTGAGGAGGTTTGCCTGGCTGCATTCTCAGAACTGCCCAGATAATGTGAACAATGAGAGTTTATATTCTCCTTTGGATAGAAATTAAGTTTTGGTCCCTCTGTTGCAGAGGCTATTAAAAAGTGTGATGAGAAGAGTAACTTGATACAGGGAATCTCTTAAGATTTTTCACCCCACTTTTTCCATATTTTCTTAAAGATTCTCTACCCCCATGTTCAGTTTTGGCATGGAACAAAATAATTCTCAGCAAAATGCTAGTAAACAAATGTTTAAAAAGCAATGTCAAGGGGTTCCAAAAAGAAAGCAGGACAGTCAAACAGGTCAGAATGATTATTTAAGGGGCCATGCCCCCCTCTCCTCACTTCCATCCTGTCAGGCCCTTATCCTTATCAGAAAGTCTGACTCTGCATTTCTGTCTTTGGCAACAGATAGTTTCAGACAAATGGGTTCTGAAGATCATTCAGCAAGGTTACAGATGGCAGTAGGAGGAAATTCCTCCTTTCCAGGAGGTAATTCCTCATCCATCAGATCAGACTCCTCTTTTTTCCCCTGCCCTTGTACAAATGTCTCAGAGAATGATAAAACAAGTTCCTCCTTCCCAGACTAGGAAAGGTTTTTATTCAAGGATGTTTTTGGTGTCAAAGAAAGAAAATGCTTGGAGACCTGTTCTGGAATTTTCTTTGCTAAACCTTTTTTGATAGTTCCCAATTTCAAAATACTGTCACTTCCTGGTAAAGCTAGATTTAAAAGATGCATCTGATGTTCTCTTTTTGGCCACTTCATTAGACTTTGGCTCTGTAACTCAAACATTCTCTCTTATTCATAAGCTTCTCTTCTCCTGAATTACCTCAGCTCTCGTTTGCTGCTTCAGGTTCAGATGTGGTCACCTGTAGCTCAAGTAGCTTTTTGTGATAGACAAGTACCTTTCTTATTTATTGTAGTTCTTGTTAAAAAAAACAAGCTTATCTAATTATTTCTTTTACTAGTCATCAGACCTTGTGCCCTTTGCTTCCTTTGACACCTAACTGTTAGGTACTTCCCCCATATCCCATTGCTGGTAATTCCTTATTATCGCAGTTGTACACCATTTTAGGTATTAGATGTTACCATTGTTAGTTGTTCTCTTTTTCTGGTTAAATATGTAGTATTTATGTATGCATGTATAGATATATACATATATATATATATATATATATATATATATATATATATATATATATATATATTACGTATATGGGTCTACTTCACTTACCCAACATCCCACATAACCGGCACGCAAAACACAGAGCCGAAAACACCGACATTTTACAACACTGACACTGCACATACCCAAAACACACAATACCGACACTTCAAAACCCTGACACACCTCCATAAAACATACACACAACACACACAAACAAAATACAAAAGAAAAAACACAACAACTCTTGACATAACAAAAATCAAAAGTCGACAAAGCAGCTGGACAAAAAATAAATCAAAAAACTGCTCAAGGCTGGAAAATACGAAACCACAGACTAGCGTAACTTCCATTTTATTCAACTCTTTCGTAAAAAACTTCTTCAGAACCAAAAGAAATGTTACATCAAACATTCATTTAAATACTGCACACAATTAAAATCAATTAATCAATTGCATAGTGTAAAATCGTAATTAAAGAGCCCTTTGCAAAAAACAAACTCTTCATTCATCATTATGCACTATAGAATGGGCATAATTGAATACATTACAATAACAAACATTTTAAAACATATGCGTCACGATCTTTTAAAAAACATTTAATATTGATGGCTTCATTTAACCCAAGAAAATGATCCGCCTGTAATTTAATTTGCCATCTAGTTTCTCTTTGAGCCAAAACATTCCTGTAATCACCCACCCCCTGTAATCAGGTTCACAGTGTTCCAGGATAGAAAACAAAATTTTTTTAAAACCAATACATTCAACACTATGTCTATGAAATATTTGTTGTTTGTCCTTTTTTCTAATATTATACATATACTCCTTCATTCTAACATTTAATTTTCTAGTAGTCATACCAATATAAAATGATGAGCATTTGTCACACACTGCAATATAAACAACTCCTTTTGTTTTACAACAAAAATTCCCAGGGACCCCTATAGTGTTAGGTATGTGAGGAAGTTGAATATAAGGGCCTTCTAAAATAAACCTACAAACAGAACAATCATGACATTTGTGCATACCCCTATTAATGTGCCCCTTCTTAATGCTACATGTGCTTCTATCTCTCCCCTTTTCAAATGCTCCTTTCAAACTATGTTCATTCCTATAAACAAACTTTGGTTTCCCCTTAATAGCTGCCATTAAATCAGCATTTCCTTCGAGGATCTTCCAATTATTGTTTATAATATTACGTATACCTATATTGTCAACACTCATGTTCATACTGAAACATAAAATTTCAGTATACTTTCCAGTTTCCTTAACTTGGGGTGTTGGTCTATTTTTCAAAATGGGTGGATACAAAATTGCACGTTGCTTAGAAATATCATTAGCTGCTTCCCTTAACAAACTCTTACTGTACCCCCTCTCCAAAAACAATTGTATGATGAATTCAAGCTCATTAATAAATGTCTCATCAACACTCGTCATCCTGCTAGCTCGTATAAATTGGCTTTTGGGTATGTTATTCAGCATGAATTTCGGATGTTGACTGGTTGCATGTAAATAATTATTCTTAAAGGTTTCTTTACGAAAAATACTACTAGTAAAGTTTTCTCCCAATGCATTCCATGTCAGAGTTACATCCAAAAAAATGAATGGAATTCCCATAACATCCCACAACAAACTTCAAAAAGTCAAAAACCTCATTCAACTTGTTATAGAATAACTGCATTTCTCGAACCCCTCCATATAAAATAAAAATTAAATCATCTATAAATCTTTTATAATAAATGACCTTGAATTCAGTTTTCAGGGAGTCCATGATGGTATGTTCCCACCACCCCATGACTAAGTTGGCAAACACTGGGGCTGCTGGGGACCCCATCGCAACTCCTTGAACTTGCTTGTAAAATCTATGATTAAAAGTAAAAAAATTATTTTCTAAAATCACTTCCATAGAATCACAATAAAAACTGACTTCTCCATTAGATATATTGCTGCATTGCTGTAAAAATGCTCTCATTGCTTCTATCCCCTTGTCATGGGGTATAGACGTGTACAGAGACACTACATCTAGAGTGAACATAATGTGCTGTGTCGGACTGAATAAATGAGCTTCATTCACAAACCGGATACTATCTAAAAAGTCCCAAGAGTCCCTCAAATACGACTTCATTTTGCAAACAATAGCACTAAGCATTGCATCAATCATTTTTGACATACCCGCTGTGACATAATTCGGGGCAGAAATAATAGGTCTGAAGGGGGGGTCCGTTAGGCTTTTGTGACTCTTAGGAATGCCAAACATTACTCCTATTCTAGGATGTTCTACTTTACAGAAATTATAAATTGCAGAATCCATGTTGCTGCACATCAAATTTTCATACAAGAAGCTATTAACATATCTAAAACTTTTCTCTATGTCCTTTGTCGAAACAATATTATATTCATTCACATTACTGAGCATAGATTCCATTTTGTTAATATAATCCTTTTGATTCATCAAGACAGTGAGCCTCCCTTATCGCTTTTCATTATTCTGATGTCTCTAGAAGTCACTAACTCTTTCATGGCATTTCTCATGTTAACATTCAAGTTATTAAAATAATATTGACTCTCTTTATTGAGCAAAGCTCGAATCTCATTCTCACATGTTGTTTCAAACACCTGAATAGTATGAATTAAAGCTGGATTAAAACTAGAAGGTTTAAAAAACATGCTATTGTTTTTTTCTCATATCTTTCAAAATATATTTCAGATTTAACTTCCTAGTAAATTTCTTTAAATCAATGATGGTTTCAACTACATCAGCTCGCCTAGTGGGAATGAAATTTAAACCTAACTTTAACAGTTGAACATGAAATTTGTTTAAAATACAGTTAGATAAATTCAAAATGTCCTTTTCAAACTTACCCTCATCTACTTGTTGTCTGTAGATGACTCGGACATTAATCTTGCCTTCTTTCTGGTCATCTTCTGCTGCTTGCAAGTTCTTTGCTCTTTCTCTGAACTTAAAAAAACACCCTGTTTGATAGCAGTGTCACTGTTTTCTTTATCAAACGTTTTAGGTATAGATGGAACAGCCGTTTCTTCAACATTAACCATAGAATCTTCAGTTTCTGAAACACTACTGAATCCTGGAACATTGTCAAAATTACCCATATGCCCCACCTGCTTAAATAAAGTTCCTTGTGCATTGGATTTAAGGTGGACCGAAGAAAAGGTGGACCATTTCTTATTAGACCTGCCAAACAGTTGTTTTCTTTCAGTTTTAAGAAATATGGAAAAAGCAGTGCCAGTACTATATGCATTGATATCACGCTCCAATGTTTTGTTCTTTCTCTCAATCAACAACCTTTCATGCTCTTCTGTCTCTTTTAAAAGTATGACATGTTCATTTCTCTCACTAAACTTAATATGGAGCTTTGATACAAAACTATCCTCAATAGCCACAATTTCATCTTTGATTTCTCTCATAATGTTGGAATTACGTTCTATCAATAGTTTGAGGAAAGTAACCCCCGTATTGTTGAAAAATTGTTCCAGAGTTTTAAAGAATGGATCAGTCACTGAAACACCATTGGGGCATTTAAAAAACCTCAAGCCTTTCGGGACTATATTTAATTCAATGCATTTCAAAAAATATTTATTTTCAATATCCAAACTTTTGTATTTTTTCAAAAGTTTGTCTAGACGTTCACGTTTTTCTTTGAAATGTGGTTGATAAATCAAGTCAGTAGCTTTTTTCTTACTATTAAATGGACCCATACTACTAGAGAGAACAGAGGCAATGCTGGCATACGTAGGACTTTGCTTTTCAGCTCTCCGCCCTATAATAGATGTGACTTCCAACTCATTGTTCCATGTTCATGTTCCATCTATACCTAAAACTTTTGATAAAGAAAACAGTGACACTGCTATCAAACAAGGTGTTTTTTTAAGTTCAGAGAAAGAGCAAAGAACTTGCAAGCAGCAGAAGATGACCAGAAAGAAGGCAAGATTAATGTCCAAGTCATCTACAGACAACGAGTAGATGAGGGTAAGTTTGAAAAGGACATTTTGAATTTATCTAACTGTATTTTAAACAAATTTCATGTTCAACTATTAAAGTTAGGTTTAAATTTCATTCCCACTAGGCGAGCTGATGTAGTTGAAACCACCATTGATTTAAAGAAATTTACTAGGAAGTTAAATGTGAAATATATTTTGAAAGATGTGAGAAAAAACAATAGCATGTTTTTTAAACCTTCTAGTTTTAATCCAGCTTTAATTCATACTATTCAGGTGTTTGAAACAACATGTGAGAATGAGATTCGAGCTTTACTCAATAAAAGGAGTCAATATTATTTTAATAACTTGAATGTTAACATGAGAAATGTCATGAAAGAGTTAGTGACTTCTAGAGACATCAGAATAATGAAAAGCGATAAGGGAGGGCTCACTGTCTTGATGAATCAAAAGGATTATATTAACAAAATGGAATCTATGCTCAGTAATGTGAATGAATATAATATCGTTTCGACAAAGGACATAGAGAAAAGTTTTAGATATGTTAACAGCTTTTTGTATGAAAATTTGATGTGCAGCAACATGGATTCTGCAATGTATAATTTCTGTGAAGTAGAACATCCTAGAATAGGATTAATGTTTGGCATTCCTAATATTTCTGCCCCGAATTATGTCACAGCGGGTATGTCAAAAATGATTGATGCAATGCTTAGTGCTATTGTTTGCAAAATGAAGTCGTATTTGAGGGACTCTTGGGACTTTTTAGATAGTATCCGGTTTGTGAATGAAGCTCATTTATTCAGTCCGACACAGCACATTATGTTCACTCTAGATGTAGTGTCTCTGTACACGTCTATACCCCATGACAAGGGGATAGAAGCAATGAGAGCATTTTTACAGCAATGCAGCAATATATCTAATGGAGAAGTCAGTTTTTATTGTGATTCTATGGAAGCGACTTTAGAAAATAATTTTTTTACTTTTAATCATAGATTTTACAAGCAAGTTCAAGGAGTTGCGATGGGGTCCCCAGCAGCCCCAGTGTTTGCCAACTTAGTCATGGGGTGGTGGGAACATACCATCTTGGACTCCCTGAAAACTGAATTCAAGGTAATTTATTATAAAAGATTTATAGATGATTTAATTTTTATTTTATATGGAGGGGTTCGAGAAATGCAGTTATTCTGTAACAAGTTGAATGAGGTTTCTGACTTTTTGAAGTTTGTTGTGGGATGTTATGGGAATTCCATAAATTTTTTTGGATGTAACTCTGACATGGAATGCATTGGGAGAAAACTTTACTAGTAGTATTTTTCGTAAAGAAACCTTTAAGAATAATTATTTACATGCAACCAGTCAACATCCGAAATTCATGCTGAATAACATACCCAAAATCCAATTTATACGAGCTAGCAGGACGACGAGTGTTGATGAGACATTTATTAATGAGCTTGAATTCATCATACAATTGTTTTTGGAGAGGGGGTACAGTGAGAGTTTGTTAAGGGAAGCAGCTAATGACATTTCTAAGCAACGTGCAACTTTGTATCCACCCATTTTGAAAAATAGACTAACACCCCAAGTTAAGGAAACTGGAAAGTATATTGAAATTTTATGTTTCAGTATGAACATGAGTGTTGACAATATAGGTATACGTAATATTATAAACAATAATTGGAAGATCCTCGCAGGAAATGCTGATTTAATGGCAGCTATTAAGGGGAAACCAAAGTTTGTTTATAGGAATGAACATAGTTTGAAAGGAGCATTTGAAAAGGGGAGAGATAGAAGCACATGTAGCATTAAGAAGGGGCACATTAATAGGGGTATGCACAAATGTCATGATTGTTCTGCTTGTAGGTTTATTTTAGAAGGTCCTTATATTCAACTTCCTCACATACCTAACACTATAGGGGTCCCTGGTAATTTTTGTTGTAAAACAAAAGGAGTTGTTTATATTGCAGTGTGTGACAAATGCTCATCATTTTATATTGGTATGACTACTAGAAAATTAAATGTTAGAATGAAGGAGTATATGTATAATATTAGAAAAAAGGACAAAAAACAAATATTTTATAGACATAGTGTTGAATGTATTGGTTTTAAAAAATTTTTGTTTTCTATCCTGGAACACTGTGAACCTGATTACAGGGGGGGTGATTACAGGAATTTTTTGGCTCAAAGAGAAACTAGATGGCAAATTAAATTACAGGCGGATCATTTTCCTGGGTTAAATGAAGCCATCAATATTAAATGTTTCTTAAAAGATCGTGAAGCATATGTTTTATAATGTTTGTTATTGTAATGTATTCAGTTATGCCCATTCTATAGTGCATAATGATGAATGAAGAGTTTGTTTTTTGCAAAGGGCTCTTTAATTACGATTTTACACTATGCAATTGATTAATTGATTTTAATTGTGTGCAGTATTTAAATGAATGTTTGATGTAACATTTCTTTTGGTTCTGAAGAAGTTTTTTATGAAAGCGTTGAATAAAGTGGAAGTTACGCTAGTCTGTGGTTTCGTATTTTCCAGCCTTGAGCAGTTTTTTTGATTTAACTCTTGACATAAAACTAACTAGTTCTCCTCACTCACACCCTGCCCACCATCTACATTAAACTAAACCCTTACCACTAAAATAAAACATACACTACAAATAAAAAAATCTAAAACACTTATCTTTGCATTTCACTCCCCCTGCACCCCCCATACCCCCCGTAATTTAAATATACCAACTTCGAGATCGCACTACAATGTCTACAAGAGCAGATTTCCTGTTCTGCTCAAGTTGGACTGTCGACCATTCGGAAGTCAGCATTCTCACGTGTCAGTTATTTGACACATTGAACTTTTCGGCTCGGTGTTTTGTGTGTCAGTCTATTGAGATTTCGGTAATCTCAAGTAGACCCATATATTTATATATATATGTGTGTGTATATATATATATATATATATATATATATATACATATATATATTATATATATGTATATATATATATATTATATATATGTATATATATATATATATATATTATATATATGTATATATATATATATATATATATATATATATATATATATATATACACATATCTATATATATATATATTATATATATGTATATATATATATATATATATATATATATATATATATGTATATATATATATATATATATATATATATACACACACACACACACACACACACACGCACACACACACACACACATCTACTTCTAAACCTTGAAAGCTGATATAATAGAACTTCATTTTCAAGAGATGAAAATCGCAAAAGTTTAAACACCCAAAGAGCGAATTGTTTCCAGGGCAAGTAAACAATTGCCCAAACTTCAACAGAACACATACCGGAGTAAATAAAACCCACCTAGGTGGAGAGCTATGCCCCCCACACCCACTCCTAACTATATATACCAACTCCAGGATCACACTACAGTGGAGAAAAAAGCATGTAAGGCAAGTGTTTACTTGCCCTGGGAAAAATTCACTGTTCGGGTATTTAAGCTTTTGTGATTTTTGTTTCATGAAAATGAAGTTAGATTATATGAGCTTTTGAGGTTTAGAAGAGGATGCGTATCTCTACCTATATCTATATATGTATATATATATATACACACACACACACACACACTCTCTTACACGCATGTAAACAGTGGATATGAAAAGTATACACACCTCTGTTAAAATGCCATGTTTTTGTGATATATATATAAAAAAATGAGACCACAATAAATCATTTCAAAACTTTTCCCACATTTAATGTGAGCTATAAACTGCACAATTCAGTTGAAAAACAAACAAATCTGTTAGAGGAAAAAACATAAAAAATAAAAAAAACATACAGTAAGCTGGTTGCATAAGTGTGCACACCCTTAAACTAATACTTTGTTGAAGCACCTTTTGATTAAATTACAGCATTCAGTCTTCTTGGCTACACACCAGCCATCAATTAAAGAGACTTTGATTAACCTTAAATACAGTTCAGCTGTCCTAGTAGGATTTTCCTGACATTTACTCAGTTGCCTGCTACAACAAAAGCCATGGTTCGCAGAGAGATTACAAAGCATCAAAGGGATCTCATTGTTGAAAGGTATCAGTCAGGAGAAGGGTACAACAAAATTTCCACAGCATTGGATATAGCATGGAACACAGTGAAGACAGTCATCAAAAAGTGGAAAAAAATATGGGACAACAGTGACGTTGCAAAGAATTAGACGTCCCTCCAAAATTGATGAAAAGACAAGACGAAAACTGGTCAGGGAGGCTGCCAAGATACCTGCAGCAACACTGAAGGAGCTGCAGGAATTTCTGGCAAGTACTGGTTGTTTACTACATGTGACAACATTCTCCAGTATTCTCCATATGTTTGGACTATGGGGTAGGTTGCAAGACGGAAGCCTTTTCTTACAAAAAAAAACATCCATGCCCGGCTAAAATTAGCAAAACAATACATCAAGTCTCCCAAAAGCATGTGGGAAAATGTGTTATGGTCTGATGAGACCAAGGTTGAACTTTTTGGCCACAATTTCGAAAGGTACGTTTGGTGCAAAGACAGCACTTCGCATCACTAAAAGGACATCATCCCCACGGTAAAGCATGGTGGTGGCAGTACCAGGCTTTGGGATTTCTTTTCTTAAGCTGGAACTGAGGCTTTAGTCAAGGTGGAGGGAATTATGAACAGTTCCAAATACCAGACACATTTGCCCCAAAACCTTCAGACTTCTGCTAGAAAACTGAAGATGAAGAGGAATTTCACCTTTCAACATGACAATGACCCCAAGCATACATCCAAATCAACAAAAGAATGGCTTCACCAGAAGAAAATTAAAGTTTTGGAATGGCCCGGCCACAATCCAGACCTATGTCCAATAGAAAATCTGTGGGGTGACCTGAAGAGGGCTGTGCACAATAGATGCCCTCACAATCTGACAGATTTAGAGTGCTTTTCCAAGGAAGAGTGGGCAAATATTGTCAAGTCAAGATGTGCCATGCTAATAAGACTCCTACCCAAAAAGACTGAGTGCTGTAATTAAATCAAAAGGTGCTCCAACAAAGTATTAGTTTAAGGGTGTGCACACTTATGCAACCAGCTTATTGTACGTTTTTTATTTTTTGTATTTTTCCCCTAACAGATTTGTTTTTCAGTCGAATTGTATAGGTTATAGTCACATTAAAGGTAAGAAAAGCTTTGAAATGATTTATTATGGCCTCATTTTTTTATATCACAAAAACCTGGCATTTTAACAGGAGTAAGCTAGGGAACCTTGTTGGCTAGGCTTACGTAGGCCCTTGGGCCGCTAGCCTAGTACCTACCTATGAGTGTGTACACTTTTTATATCCAATATTTATATATATATATATATATATATATATATATAAATATATCTATATATATATATATATATATAGATATATTTATATATATATATATATATATATATATATATATATATATATATATACACACACACACACACACACACACACACACACACACACATACATTTTTGTTGTGGTTGCTCTTGCTTGTTGTGGTGCTTACCGAAATATGTTGGATAAACTAACTGGCTTTAAAATTCATGTGGCACAAAACTCTTAACTCAGACACTTTGGGTGTGTTTACTGACTTGGATCAGGTTATTGGAGGATCATAGTAGGTTACTAGGCTATTGGCCCTGAGGCTGTTAGAAGCCTAGCCAGGAGTTTAGCCCATTTTTAGACAAATCAGCACCTGATGCCCCTGTCCAGCAGGGACATGGGTGGAATCCCAGGGGTATATTTTCTGTTTCCCATCCAGTTATCCAGGTTGCGCTTAAAAAGGGGTAAAGTGGTGCTTTGCTTGATGTAGCGAGGGAGTCTATTCCATAGATGGGGGAGTCTCTGGATCACAAATCTATACCGTCAACAAGTCTTGTTGATGTCACAGACCAGGTTGAGGTCTCGCATGGGGGTTACTCGAGTGGAGCTTGACTTGCGGATATGCAGCAGTCCCATCAAGGTGGGGTCCGTGATCACCTTGTATGCTAGATAGAGGTCACCTCTGAGGAGTCTGTATGAAACTGAGTAGAGGGATAGGGCTTTTAGCCTATCGGTGTATGGCAGATGTCTGAGTCCCTGGATTCTCCTTGTGAGGAACATCTGTGGTCTCTCCAGCTGCTGCATGTGCTTTGTGAGGTACATGCTGAAAGGGGTGTTGTACTCAATAATGGGCCTTGTAAGGGAAGAATGCAGGGATGTTATGACCTCCTTGTCCCTGGATGAGATACCCTTACTTATGAGGTGGGCCATGTAAAAGGCTTTCCGTATAATGGAAGCAACATGGTGGTCAAAAGTCAGGTTGCTATCACCCTGGGTGCCCAAATCCCCCACAACTGATTGCGTGCTTAGGATATTATTAATGAGATAATTTGTGGGGACATCACTCTCCCAAAAAGGGGATGATGATGCATTTTTTAATATTCAGGCCATGTTTCTGGCACCATTCATTTGTCTGAGTGAGACCCTCTTGGAGGATGTCCACATCACTAGGGGAAGTGATGACAGCATCCAGCTTGCAGTCATCTGCAAACTTGGTCAACTATAGCACACTGGTTTTGGCCTGCACCTCAGAAAAGTATATCCCAAATAGCAGAGGCCCCAAGACCAAACCCTGGGGTACTCCACTTATTGCGGGTCTACTACTTGAGGTGGCTTCCTCTATTTTGACTATGTGGGTTCCGTCTTACCACTGACTTTGAGATATGTGCAGGTTTTAACCATAGTGTACTAGCAGAGTGCAAAAGGTTTGCTTCCCTCCACTTCTTGCTCATCCGGAGCTCCCTCCTCCTATAAGAAATCTACAGAGTCTACCAAGTGGCATGCTGTTGATAAAACTAAACATTCAGGGAAGCATTCCGCAAATCACTCTCCTCCTCTTACTTTAGGCTTGACTCTTCCCAAGAAAATCACAAAATCATCAAGTCCAACTGTTCTAACCGATCCTATCCCATCAAAACTGATACCATCAGATCCAACTGTCCCTCCAGATCTGACTTGAGCTAAGTCATAATCTCCTTAGACAAGGTCTAAATTCTCTTTGGAGCCTATTTCTTCAGGGCTGCAATCACTTCTTTGCATTAGTTGCATTAGACACTTCAATGGATGTCCAGCCAACATTCAACCTCTTCATCCCTCAAGTCGTCTAGGATCCTAACAGAAGCAGATGTGGACAAAGTGATGAGAAAGTATCTCAGAATCCAGACTGAGCTGGAAGTTATCCTGGCTCCATCTCCCATTGAACCTGATAGGAGACAGAGCCTTTCAGAGCTGACTCAGCTCCAAAACTCATGCCTCAGAAGGAGCTTCGAGAATTGCAGATTCAGGAATTGCTGTAAGAAGGCATGCCTGGATGTACCTTTGTGACTCTGCCATTTAAGATATTCTTCAGTACTCCCGTAGATGGATCCACCTTGTTTGGACCTAAGGTGAAGAAAACTTTCTCCAGGAGGGAACAGGATAGGAAAACATTATTTGCTGTAGAGATATATTTTTCCTTGACCAGAGAGGGGTTAGAAAATTGTGGTTCCGTAAGCTGCAAGGGTCTTCCCAGAACTGCTATGGAGACAGATCACCCAGTGGCAGAGAGGAGGGAACTCTACTGGAAGATGCTGCCCCTGTGGCAGAGGTGGTCCACAATATCAGGGCTTCAGAGTTCCTTTTTCTAAGAAGCCCTTTCACTGCCCTGAAGGTTGCCTGACTACTGCACTCTGGAGGCAGTTGGGGGAACACATATCTCTGCACCCAGAAGCCTGGACATCCATTACCAAAGATACCTGGGTGCACAGAATAATGTCCAGGGGTTATTACATACTATTTTCTTCTACTTCCCAACAGATTAAAGGAATTCCTGACATTCCACCCAGTCTGAGGAAAGCAGCAGCAATAGAAATAGAAAAGCTGCTGGGGAAAAAGAGTCATCTAAGCGGTCCTCCCAGACCAACAATGATACAGAACCTATCTGAGCTTCTTTTTAGTGCCAAAGAAGACAGAGGACTTAATCAGTTTGTCAAACACGCAAGCTTCTGGATGGTCACAGTTCAGTCTGTTCTGCCAGTCTGTTGCAGAAGGATGATTAAATCTGTTCTGTAGACCTCCAGGATGCATACTATCATATCAAAATACAGAGGTTTTCCAGGATATGCTTAAACTTCCTTCTGGGAGACAATCACTATCAGTTCAGAGTCCTATACTTTGGTCTCACCATAGCCCCCAGGGTGTTCAACAAGTGTATGGCAGTGGTTGTAGCTCACTTGAGACTATGGGGATTCCAGGTGTTTACTTACTTCTGTGATTGGTTCCTTTCTTATTCCACGCGGGTTACTTGCTCCGTCTATATCTTCCACTAGGAATCACAGTGAACTACACCAAGTCTCATCTCTTGCTCACTCAAGCCCTGAAATTTATTGGCACTCGCCTGGATAAGGTGACACAGATTGCAGGCTTGTTACAGGCAAAGTTATGTAATTTACAGAGCCAAGAATCGCACATACTTTCTCTTCCTTCCCCTCCAGACAGGCTGGTATTATAGCTTCTCAGATCAATGGTAGCTTCAGTAGTTCTGGTACCATTAGCAAGATTTTACATAAGAGTACTATAATGGATCCTAGTGGTACACTAGTCAGTAGAACATCACCGTCTGACTGTACCTGTTCAGATTACTGCAGATTCACACAGAAGTTGCTCTGGGTTGCCTTTTTATTCTTCCTGCACCCAAGGCTACAGTGACAACAGATGTCTAACAACTTGGGTGAGGGGGGCATTACTTGTGAAGGATGGTCCAAGGCATGTGGTATCAGTTAGAGGTTAGTCTTTACATCAATATCCTAGAAATGAGAGCAGTCCTTTTGACATTTCAGGGGGTTTCAAGATGTTCTCCTCTAGGGATGGTTGCTTTTTAGTTGGTGGTCTTTTACATCAACAAAGTGGAGGGGACCTGATCCGACCCTACCCTACCCTACCCCTTATGACGAGAAGCAGTGAGAGTGTGGCAAAGGGTGATCTCTTCCAGCTATTTTCTATTGCCAGCATATATTCTGGAGAAGTCCAAAGTGCTGGCAGCCAAACTTAGTGGGTCTACTTACTTCCTCATGAGTGGTCTTTCAATCATTTAGTGGCAGAAATTATTTTTTTCTGCCATTGGGGCCAACCCTAATATGACATCTTTACTTCTTCCCTCAGTTCCAAGTGTAGCAGGTACTTTGTGGTGATCCCCGCCTGAGGGGGGTGTCACAGAGAGACAGAATGATTCACGATTGGCCCCATGGTCTCCTATATGCCTTCCCACCCACCCCTCTCATTCCCAAGTTTCTTCAGAAAGCATGTCAGAAGAAGTGCAAAGTAATCCTCTTTGTGCCACTCTGACCTCGAGAAGTGTAGTTGTCCTTCATATATCCTCACCTAGTTCTCCCTCCTTGCATTATGATCTCCCAGAACCTTCTACCTCACCCATCTGGGATACCTCACCTGGATATTCAAACCCTCTAATGGCCCGTGTAAAATTTGATAATGCTGTACTGTACCATAATTAGCTGGAAAAACTGCATACAATGAGACTGAGAAACAAAAGTCTTAATTACCCAAGCTTGTGCTGAATAGGTGTCAGTCTCTCCCTTTTGGACCATGTCTTGTGCATTCAGAATTAATTCTGCAAACACTGTAGTTCATTTAATAAGGTTTTATTAAATGTTCACAATATCCGAATACTTTAATAGTACTGATAAACAATTCAAATTGCTGCACATCATTCTGATTGTCCTGAACAACGTAAACCGACATAGTCTAACCTTGGTCTCAGGCTTTGTCTGTGCTTCATTAAGGAACATTCTGTAGCTGATATTTTCCTTGAGAAAAGAACATTCTGTCTGCACACTTTATGCTTATATTTCCTTTTTAATAAACTGTCTTTTTATGCTTGGCCAGCAAGGTTATTTTCCTTTCTGCTTAACTGTCTTGTATGAATAAATGAAACACAATTTATTTTACCCTTTAGCCTGTCTGATGTCTAATAACGATTTTAAAATGGAAATCCCTAATCTAACAGTTGCCTCTGAAGTCCCTGATGAAAGTCTACTGGGACCTACTTCTGCAGTTTACTTACATTTATATTGCTAACTACTGTATTTAGCTTTATGCTACTTGACTTATAATCTGAAAATAAAAAAATATATTATTTGGTAAACCTGTAATTTTAATTTTGACCATTAGGTGTCACTTGAGCATGTATGCCCTGTTTGGATTGAAGTATTTTAACTTTATGATTTCAATTAACTTTATGATATGAATAAACTTGCAATTTTAATTTTGACCACTAGGTGTAACTTGAGCATTTATGGCCTGTTTGGATTTAAATTTCTTAACTTTATGATTTGATTTCATATTAGCTAGCTTTATAGTCTTTAGAGTATTTAAGTCTAAGTATTCATGTATGAGTGATATATTTAAAACATGTACATTATTTAACCCCCTTTTTCTGGAAGAAGAGGACCTGCAATATTTATTTGTATACTGTACCATGCTTTTTCTGAAACTGGCACTCTCTGCAACTGAGGTTTTTTAAAACTTATACTTTACGATAGGCCAAAATTCCTGAAAAACTACATAACTTAGTAGCTGATGGTTGTACTTTATTAGCTGTTTACAACCTTACTCCCTGGACTGGACTGGCAACTTTGCATTGTGCCTTTTTATCAGCATTTTCCTGCATGTCTTGGATTTTTGCTAGATTTGACTTCACCGTTGAGCATACTTGGCTAACTTCAATTATACCGTTTACCTTAATTTTCTTTTACTGCATTGGATATAGAGGAAATCCCCTCCTTGTCAGCTTTTTCTGTCACATATTGTATAGCCTATCAAGCATGATGGCTATTTTCTGAAGGCTAATTTAAATCTGCACCAAAAGGATAACTTTATAAGTGGTCTTGAAGCATAATTACCATGTTCTGTGTTAACGTGTCTATACATTTTATTTAAATTTGTTTTATAATGCTCCTTACCTTTCTTAAATTTTATGAATATTTATGAGCTGTAATAGTTTACTAAAACCTATATTTTCTATAGTTTAAGTCGATACCTTTGCATTGTCTGTTAGTGTCCTTAATGCCTGACTAATGTAAAGCGCGCACTGTAATCTGTAAGGTAATTAACAAATTAAGCCGGCCCTGTTATGCCTCAAGTGCATTGAATAACTATTACTACCTATTATTTAAATAATAAGCTTGTAAAATAAAAAAATAAATTTAAAAAAAATTCTGTTACTTTACCCTTAACTAATGACTGAATAATGTAAAGTATTTCGAGATTTTACTGAAACGTATTATACTGAACACATAACTGAATATGAATGTCATGTTCTGAAACTTGACTGATATTTACATTAGCATCTACTGAACATTTAAAAATAGCTGTGTATATTCTGGAAACTAAACCAGAAGAATATCTTTTGGCAGTGTTAACTAAACATAGATAAAAACATGACTGAAACTGGTACATGTTATATCCTAACTAATACTATTGTACAATTGTCTGAAACCCGAGAACATTTTGACAGTGTTAGCTGAACACAAACTGAAACCCATCTGAACACAGATAGACTGAAACTGCTACTGCTATACAAATTACCATGAATCTGAAAACATGAATACATACATACTTGCTTTAACTTTAAATAAACATTGAAGAAATAACACATAAAACAGTTGTTAAATTTTGCTCAGCATTGTTCCAGTCGCTGATGAAGTAAAAGAAGGCCCACTTTAATGTTGAAGTGTCCTTTTTATAGGTAGGCCTTTTAAACCTCTTTTTTCATTTCTTGTGCAAACTGGTTTTAGTATTAGGTCCTTAAAATAACATTTGCATCTTTAACAATTATAATCTGATAGCATTGCTTATTGCCCTGACTTCATTTACATTTTTTTTCTGCATGAAATGCAGCTTTAACATTTATAAACTGGCAGCATTATTTGCTGTGCTGACTTTATTTACATTTTTCTGCATAAAATAAACATTTGATGCTAATAAGCTCTTGCAAGTCTGTAGACAAACTGATTTTTTACATTAAATTTTAACACAACACTTCATTTTGACATAATGTAATTTTTTTAAAATGGTACTGTCACACTGGGGATGTAACAAGAATTCTGTTGTAATTTTCTTTCCAGGCTGATTGGCTTCATTTAGAAATCCAATCTCCAAAGGCTTGCTACTGACTGCAGTTACCTTTGACCTTTTAAACCCTGATAGCATGAAAACTGTACTTGACTCTTTTGCAGAGACTTGTTTTAACTGAAACTGAAATTCCTGTATCAAGTAACACATTGTGCCACAATTTTTATGAGTGTAACATTTATACATATTCTGAAAATTTGGTGTGTTACTGGCAACATTAACTTGAGCTGCAACATACTTTTGATTATCCTTTGGGCTTGAACTTTGTACATCACTTACATCATTTGTCCAGTCATTAACCATAGTGGGCTGCCTTGTGTTTGAAAAGCTAACATCAGTAACCTGTTTTGCTTTATTGGAAACAACTAGAACTAAGTACACACTTTTGTTTTCATGTCCAGTATTTAGGACACTGTTTTTTTTACATACAAAAATAATTTAACTGCTGGGACTGGTGAAGTCTGTTTTACTGCTGCAATATCAGTATTTATGGGAAAAAATTCGTTACTGGCATCTGATGTTTGCAAAAATCTGTTTCTGTCTTACCACTAAATGGACAGCTTTTTCTAAGGTCTTAACTGTAGCAATTGCATTTAACTTGATAGTTGTATCAAATTTCTGAACTTATTTTAAATGAAAATCAAAATAATAATGTAAGACTGTGCATTTTTGCACCTATATACAATCAGTTTTAACTGTTGAACGTTTTACATTTGTCTCATGACCCTTAGATTTTAACATACTCTTTAGTGAGTGAAACTCCACCCACTGTCTCACCATAACCATTTCTTTAGCTGACTTCATTTAACTTTTCATTAGTACTGAATGCTGGAAGAATGTGCTATTACTGTCTATATATTTTTTTTTTGAATAAATAGTAAACTGTAATGCATTAAATGGATAGCACCGTCTTTAATTCAGCTTGCTAGGCTAGCTGTAATCTGAGCTGATATGCTTGGCAAACTGCCATCTCCATACAAAACATAAACACTCTCAAACCGATTACATAATGTACTCTTTTATACACAGGATCTGAATTTTTAACTGTGCTGTCACTTTTTACAATGTAGCGTTGACTTTAAATTTTACATTCTGTAAACTAGCAAACATTATCCTGTCTCTGTCTATATTATGATATTGTTTATGCATTGCAACACTTTAATACAAAGCTCTTAAACAAACAATAATGCAAAAAAAAATATTTGCCAAATTGTAACTGCAAACCCTTTATTCTGCTAATTAATTTAACTGTTAGTTCTGATATACCTTGCAAGACATAGAGGCATACGGTTACCCTTTTTTACTTGAATGACCATACCCAATATGTGTTTCTGAGCACTTCAGCTGTGTCGGCTGAAATGGAATTTATTTTATCTTTAACCCATAAATCTGCATGTTTCTGTTGTAACCAATTCTTTAAAATCTATACATTTGCACATTATCTCTTTACTGAAGTCTAAACCAGTGTATACAGAGCTGTTACACCTTGAACTGTTAGCTGTCATAATATTTGACCTTTTAAATTCTGACCAGACCATACTTGTATTTTTCCTATGTGCAACTAAAATTGATTTGTCTGTAAACAATGAAATAACTTTAAACAATGATAGATTAATGCTCTGATCTTTACAGATAGCTATGGAATGTATTCTTTTACTTAGCATTGAAGTCTGTTCTTCAGTTACAAAATTTGCACTTTGATTCCTCATCTCTGTTTAGTGCAATGTGAACATGAGACATTGCTTGTGTGTTATGTATGTAGACTGTGTTGACATTTGTAATACTGCAACATGCTTCTGTATTCTGAATTGTATGTATTATATTCTGAACATTTGCATATGAAACTATACTACAACTGAAATTATGTTGAATTGCACGTGTTGAAGCATGTACATTTAAACTGGAGACCATACTGACTTCTGAGTCATTAAACCTTTTGCGTTTAGACATATTTAATATTTTTGAACTTCTTCTTTTTCGTCTCTCAGCTTTTCCCAGTTAGGGGTCGCCAGAGCAGATCACCTGTCCATTCATGATTGGCAGTGGAGTTTTACGGTGTCGAGTTGCCAGTCCGGTGCCCAACCTTCCATGGAAGGCACACATACATACACACACACACACACACACACACACACACACACACACACACACACACACACGCACACACTCACTCCTAGGGCCAGTTTATCCAATCCACCTACAGCATGTCTTTTACTAATAACCTTTAACTTTAAGAGAACATTTTTAAACTTAAACCAAAAATTTACTGACATTTTAACTGTAGCAGTACTATGCAAAAAAAAAACTTTAATTAAGTAACTTAAACTTTGTTGAACTGTTAACTAAAAGGTGCATATACATAACTTAAGGCTTGGAAGAAATATGAGCCGTCATCTGTATCTTATTAACCTTTTTTTTCCTTCCTTCTTGAGTTTATGACGTCACTCTGGAGGCATGAAAGTCTGTGGAGATAATGATTTTTATGTTCTGAAGGAACACTGCTTTGATAATACTGGTTTGCTGAAGTTGTGTGAGGCTTTTCTGAAGTAAACACTGGTGCTGTGCAATTTAATCTTGTCTTAGTGAGAAACTGTCATGCCGTAATTTTCAGCTTATTCTGTGTATTTATTGGAAAAACACTGGTATGCTGCTGAAGTCTGTTATGAAACAGTTGCTGTCACTTTAAACTGCTAATGAAACTTTGAAGTTATTGCCATAAAACTGTACTTGAAAAAAATTACTTACGGCAGCTGTTTTTGCTGAAGTTTGAATGAAACATGGAGTGCTGCACTTTAATGAAAACAGTGTTATTTTTAGTCTGTAGAACACATGAAGTTGAACGAAACACTGCTATTTTGTAGATTTCTGTAGAACACACATAGTGTAACCAAGTCTGGAAATGAATAATACCTTTACTGAAAGGGTAGAATACATGAAGTTGAACAAAACACTGTTATTCTGTAGATTTCTGTAGAACACACAGTGTAACCAAGTCTGGAAATGAATGATACCTTCACTGAAAGGGTAGTGTGTTCTCCGGAGTGCTGGTGTAGTACTTCTGCTGTATAAACAGTCACTGTGAACTTAAGAAAACATGCTTGTACTGGAAACTGGATGTGAAAAGGTTCAGCTGCTTGCTGGGTTCTGAGAAGTACATATCTCTCCCCAGACAGTAGGTCACATCAGGCGCCATTGTAAAATTTGATAATGCTGTACTGTACCATAATTAGCTGGAAAAACTGTATACAATGAGACTGAGAAACAAAAGTCTTAATTACCCAAGCTTGTGCTGAATAGGTGTCAATCTCTCCCTTATGGACCTAGTCTTGTGCATTCAGAATGAATTCTCCAAACACTGTAGTTCATTTAATAAGGTTTTATTAAATGTTCAAAATATCCGAATACTGTCTTCATTAACAGTACTGATAAACAATTCAAATTGCTGCACATCATTCTGATTATTCTGAACAGCGTAAACTGACATAGTCTCTAGAGGACCTGTTTTCTGTACTCAGGCTCGAGTGTTTGTCATCTTTTCTGAAGTAACAGAAATAAACCTTCTAACCTTAACTGCCCTGCTATCCTGAACACAGCATATTATATTGCTTTTAGTCTCGTAAATTTCCTTTATTTACTTTTTCTAACCTTGGTCTCAGGCTTTGTCTGTGCTTCATTAAGGAACATTCTGTAGCTGATATTTTCCTTGAGAAAAGAACATTCTGTCTGCACACTTTATGCTTATCTTTCCTGTTTAATAAACTGTCTTTTTATGCTTGGCCAGCAAGATTGTTTTCCTTTCTGCTTAACTGTCTTTTATGCATAAATGAAACACAATTTATTTTACTCTTTAGTCCATCTATTGTTTAATAACTGTTAATAATGGAACTCCCTCATCTAACAGCCTGCATGGTTTCTCCACTTCCAGTGATGGCTATACACTCCAGGCTTTCTTCCCTAGTGTGTCACACCCTTACATCATCCCAGAAAGTTTCTACCAGAAAGGATTATAACAGCAAATGGAAAAGGTTTTATATTTTGGCCCTCCAAAGACAATTAGATCCTTTTTCAGCATCTATCCCAGCTGTTCTTGACTTACTTGCTTCCATTTTCAATAATGGAGCTAGTTACTGTACAATTAAGGTCCAACATGCTGTCATTTCTAATTTTCACTTAGGCAAAAACCATTCTTCTTTGGCCTCTCTGAGATTATGTAAGGCTTTTCTTAAAGATACCTTTTTACTTCTATCTCCTATGAAGGACCACTCCTCCGTGGGATTTATTCACAGAATTAAAGATTTCAGAAAATACGAACTACAAGCACATTCTTCCCAGCCTCCCTTTGAGCCTTCAGCCAAGGTAGACTTAAAGTTCCTTCTTGTTTAACAAAAAAACTTTATTAAATTATCACTTATGACATAGGCAATCATACATTTATATAAATGAAAACAAACCATATTAACATATTTTCAGTTGCAGACGTTATGCATCACTTATAATCTCTCCACTCTGTCAGTAAAACATTAAAATGCTCATTCACTTCCTGCCTTCCCTTAAACATCATTCCTCCACCAAAACATTATTCTGCATGTATTGTTCCCAGTCTTCCCATTTTTTTCTATATAATTTGCTCCTACCCTTTTTTGAAGATCCCACATCCAGTTGTTTTATATGTGTTACTATATTTGCTACTTCTTTCTAATACAGTTGGTTTATACTTTGATTTCTATTTTCTAGTAATTGCTTTTTTGGCAGCCAACAGAGTTAATCTCATCAATGCCTTACTATGTCTAGGCAATTCCTAGTCTGCATCACAGCTCAAAAAATAATTTCTTTAGTTGCACCAATTTGCACACCAAGTATTTCTGATAGGGTAGTCTGCAAGGAGTTTGTAAAATCTGCCAACTCATTACACTCTCAAAATAATATGCTGCCAGTTACCTCTTTCTTCCACCACACACCTCCAACATTCACAATCAACCTGAGGAAAGATTATTTGTGGAGTTTGCCTGAGGTATAAAAATACCTATGCAAAGATCCTAAATCATCTAGACTCTGGTGCATATTTGGGAGCCATATATATATTCCCCCATTGTTTCTTTGTGTATTGCTTATCCAGTCTCTCTTCCCAAGCCTTTCTAAACTCATCTGATTGATTCCTATATTTATCATGCAATATTTTATATGCTGTACTACTATCCCTTTTTAACAACAGCTTCTGTTCTAAATTTTGCTAAAAATTCTACCAGTGCTGGTCTTTCTCTTAGGATTCCCCTGTTTCTTTCTCTTTGTCTGTACTCTGATATCAATCCTTGATAGGGAAAGTCAGTCTGTTGCCTGCAGTCCAAATGAATTCTTGGCCTCTTCCCATTCTATCACCTTTCCCTGTCTAATTATTTGCTCCCAATACCTTGATTCCTTTGCCAGTTTTCTCCAGTAAAGTCTACCCCCTCTTGCATATTCTCTGTACCCCTAATTTCAGTCATCCTTATCAGCAGAATCTCCTTTCTCCATCCCCTTGTTGGCTTAGTTCTTAGAATACTGTTACTTTTTGAATACAGTATTCTGTATGGTTATTGTTATTCTCCTAAGGATCTGCATCCAAAATCTCAGTCTCTCCTTGTTTCTTGAACTTCCCCATTTCATCATCATTCCTTTCCATTTTGAATGATAGTTTTCTGCTTGTGCTGTGTATAGGACCCTACTGTGTAGCTCTGAAATACTCCTTCAAAACAGGAAATCCCAAACCACCTTGTTCTGTTGGAAGGATCAACATATCCCACTTGACTCTTGCCCTCTTCCTCTCCCAGATAAAATTGTTCAACTCTGTTTTGATTGCTATCCACAGCTTCTTTGGTTGATAAAAATATGCCTGACCTGAGTATAAGACTAAGAAGACTGAAAACATTTTCACTGCGTATATCTTGCTATCCATATCCATAAAACAGGTCTTCCAATTTCTCCATTTTTGTATTATCTTTTGTTTAGTCTGTTTCCTCATATCCTTAGCTGTCATAACAGAACCCTTTTTAATCCATACTCCTAAGTGCTTCATGTTGTCATGTACCCATAAATAAGGGTATTGCTGAACCAATTTTTTGTATGGCTACATAGTTTACAGCTATTGCCTTTATTTTATTTTCATTCATTTTGTGTCCCAAAAAGACTTGAAACTGGCTCAGAATGTTCCACAACACTGAAATGTCCTTTACTGGTTTTAGCATGTATAAAATAATATCATCTGCAAATAAAGCCAACTTTTCTTGTCTACCATATCAATTATATCCTTGAATTTCTGAGTCCCTTATTTTGCCAATGGTTGTAAATATAACACAAATAATAAAGGATAGATAGACTTAAAGTTCTTATAATGGAAAACTCTTTTCCCGGTAGTGATTACATCAGCTACACGAGTATCAGAACTCCAGGCACTGTCTTCCCAGCCACCATATCTATTTTTTTTCAAAAGGACAGGGTATCCCTATGGACTAACCCTTCTTTTCTGTCCACAGTGGCCTCACAGACAACTATCAAGCAGTCAATCAATCTACCTGTTTTCATTCCAAGCTTTTTGAACAAGGGAGAATGCATGCTACACCTGTTGGATGTTCATAGACAACTTAGATTCTATATGCACAGAACTAAAGATTTCAGAAAATCAGATCAATTGTTTTTTCCAGAACTAAATTTGGCAAGGCACTATCAAAAGTAACTTTAGCTAGATGTCCTGACTGATTTCATTTCATTTGTCTATAAGAATAAAGGGTTGACTTTACCTACACTGCCTACTTCTCATTCCACGAGATCTATAGCTGCATCATCTGCTTTTTGATCCAAAGCTTCTGTAGATAACATCTGTGTGGCTGCTACATGGTCCACTGCAACATTTGGCTCTGCTGTACTCCGGAATATCCGTCCTTGAGGACTATCCAGGGTTACTCTATCTGGGAACTCTGTCCCATCAGTTGAGGAACAGATGAAAAAAATGGCATCAGATATAAAAGTTACATATTTACCATAACTGCACATCTGTATTGTCTGCTTTTGCCCTTCCTCAAACTCCTGCCCTCCAGTCCCCTTCCTATTTTATAAGTTCCTTTCATGTTGTCTCCTAGTATTTCCTGTCAGCCTTGCTGCATGAGCTCCAGTCCACCTCTTCTTCTTCTTATGGGTAAGGGGAGGAGTGTGAGCTATGTAGCCAGAGTCTAATGAAATGGCTGAAGCTGGATCAGAGACCCATCTGTTGAGGAAGGATAAAAACAGACAGCACGACTGTTAATGTTATGGTAAGCACATACATTTTATTTATCATCACATCTCTATGTTTGGATGACATTATCAGTTGTCTACCTTACCCTTTGGACTATTCACTTCAGTAAGAGTGTTCATAAAGTGACTAGTTCCAGTTATAGTTCATTGCAGGCTACAAGGTATCTGCACTTTTCCATATTTAGATGGCTTGCTTATTTTTACATAGTCTTTTTCAAAGTGTCAGGAATCTGTCATGTGGTTCAGAGATCTCTTACAGAAGCTATGATTCCAAGAGAACATTCAAAAGTCTTTTTGACCCCATCCCAGAGGATTGTGTTCCTGGGGTATCTGTCAGGCAACTCAGTTCAATGAGCTTTTCTTCCATAGGAAAAAGTATCTCTACATCTAGATCTATTTCTAGGTTTTCCACTGAGACTTCAGTCACTGCATGGGAATACCTCAAGATTTTGGGTGTCTTGGCATCTGTGATTCTCACAATACTTCGGGCAAGAGTCACCACAAGAAAGATACAGTGGTATCTGAAGTCTCTTTGTTCCCAGCATCATCACCCATTATCTTTTTAAGTCCCAATTGTGGGATTTGTTGAGAGAGAAATCTTGTGGTGGAGTCAGCAAATATTCCTAAATCCAGGTCTCTCCCCCCACTCCAGTGCAATCAGTTGCGACAGAGAAATCAGACTTTGGGGAGCAGTTTCAGGACGGATAAAAGTGGAAGGTGTCTTGGACACCAAGGACAGATGCAAGCACAGAAATATAACATAGCTGCTTGCTCTAATGAAGGTACTCCACTCTCTGAATCATCTTTGGTCCCCTGGACTTCAAGTTGTTACTGACAGTACCACACTCATAGTACATAAACAAGCAAGGGGGTATCAGGTGTTACTTCCTTTGCAGACTAGCCATGTTAACCTGGCATATAGCTTCACAGCACAGTCTCACTCTACAGACATCCTACATCTCATCAGAGCAAAATTATGTGGCAGGCAAGCTGAGCAGGACAAAGGCAGGCCCTAACAAATAGAAACTAAATCAGCAGGTCCTACAAGATTTGATCCTTCTGTGGGGAGTTCCTCAAGTTAGGCCTCTTTGCCTCCTCTCTGAACAATCAGCTGGCAAAATCTGCTTCAGAACTCCATGCAGGAAGGCCTGGAAGACAGGCTTGAATAGGAATGTTCTTGTATGCTTTTTCACTCTTTCTACTGCTATCCAGGGAACTTCTGAAGATTTAGAAGAAATCCCCCAGATCTTTGTGGTGACTCCTTTCTGGCCCAGAAAACAGTGATTCTTCCTTCTTTTTGAAATGGCCAGAGGCAATTACCACAATTTTCCTCACAGAATGGATCTACTCACACAAGAACACAGGTGATTTATACACCCCAACCCCAGTGAACTTTAACTGACTGCCTGGGTGATAGGGTGTTAATTCCCTTTAGGGACCTGTTTACTGAGGACATGCAGCAGGTACTAATGGAGACAAGAAAGCCTGCCACTAGAAAATCATACATTAGCAAATGGAAACTTTTTCTTTTTAGTTGGTGCCAACAATATAACCAGCACCCATTTGGGGTTAGTGTTTCTCTTGCTTTACAATATTTGTATGAGTTTCTTACTCTTCCATCAGTGTACATTTATTGGCCATTTTCACGTATCTGCTCATGGATCCTCCTCTTTCAATGCATTCTCATGTCAGAATGTTTTTGAAATGTTTATTTTTTTCATAAGACACTTCCAAGAAAACCTGTGGCTCCTCCTTGGGATTTCAGTTTTGTGCTAGGTTAACACATACTCCATTTGAACCAGCTCATCTGGCTGACTTGAGGTTCTTAACATGGGTAATGTTTTACTGAATGCTCTGATCTGTGCAAGAAAAGTATCCTGAGTTGCAAGCTGTTATGGTGAGTCAACCATATCTCATTTTCCACAGAGACAGGTTTTTTTGAGAACTAGATCTTCTTTTATGCCTAAAGTGATATCTGAGTTTACTTTAAGCCAAACTATCTAGCTCCCTGTTTTCTTTCTTTCTTGAACCTAAAAGTGAGGGAGAAAGGATTCTCCATAACTTGTATGTCCACAAAAATCTAAGGTATTATCTTGACAAAACAAAGTATTTCAGATCGGCTGATCAGTTGTTCATTTATTTTGATGGTAAGAAGGGGCAACCAGTGTCAAAAGACTATTTCTCAGGCTATTACCTTATGTTATTCTCACCACAACAGTACTATTCCAGGCAGGGTAAAGGATCACTTTACCATGGCCTTAGCTTCATCTATGGCTTTTTGGAAAGGTTTGTATTCTATAAGTGTTCTAGAAACAGCAACTTAGTCCTTGGTACTTTTATAAAGCACTACAGGCTTGATTCCTTCTCTAGATCTAGATCAGGCTTTACTAATACCATTCTGCTGGGGCTTATCCTTCCACCTCCCATATGTAACTAGGTTAATCTACCCATATAGCTAAGGCTGCTGCAGCAGTGATCAATATGAACATAGTACAGTGCTGTAAGCAAACATACCATAAAAGTAGATGTTTGAATTACCACTTTTGCAGTAGCTGCTCCCTCTCTCCAACCCCTTTTTGTTTTTTTTTAATTATGCAAGGGTATGTGTAGATTTTTACTCCAAGCTATGTCCTTTCAGGGCTCAGCTTCCATCTCTCAATTGACATTAAAACTCTAAAGGGCTTGGCACTGAAACCTGTGTATTTAGGCAGCTCAGCTCAAGCTGCCTAACAGTTTGAGCACATTGGAAACTGTCCGACTATTATATCATTGGCATGATATAACCTATACAGCTAAGGCTACAGCAGCGGTGATTATTTGAACATTTGCTGTTTGGAAAGTTTACTTACATAACTGCATTTTACAAGTGTCTGTTCCTAGATTTGAGAAGGTTTTGTCATCTTTTGTAGATATGAAGTGGGGTTGCTCCAGAGTAATAAAGTCCAGCCATCTTTTTTGTAGGGAATACACTGGTTCCCTGAATAAAATATTGACTGTTAGCAGGAAGCAATATCCTAGTTTATTATTTTGAAAGGGAGACAGCTGTAAAGAAAGGTGGCTTTATCTGGAGCAGAAAGGCAATGCAGTGTCTTTATAAGGCCACAATGATGATTACAAGAATTAGCTAGCAATGCAGAGCTGAATATTTTTTCCTTTGCAATTTGAATTCTTTGTTTAGGTTCATAGGTTCATAGGTAAGTACTAGGCTATCTGCCCAAGGGCATTTATAAGCCTAGCCAGAATGTGTTGGCTTTCGCCACCTCCTTAGATTAGTTCCCTGTGCCTCTGTCCAGCAGAGCCATTAGTTTCCCTGCGCCACTGTCCAGCAGAGCCACTGCAGTGATCCCCAAGGTAAATTTTCTGTTTCCCATCCACCCGTCAAGGTTTCTCTTGAAGAGTGTTAGTGAGTGGCTCTGCCTGATGTATATTGGAATCCTGTTCAAAAGCATGGGGAGTCTCTGGGACAGGAATCTATCCCTCCAGCATATCTTATTTATCACTGTGGTTAAGTTTATATCTCTAGAGCGTGTAGCTTGCCGGGATTTGTTTTTTTTAGGTGGAGCATGTCCATCAATTCTGGGTTGGACATGGTCTTGTATGTCAGGCAGAGATCACCTCTGAGTAAGCTGTATGCAACCGAGTACAGCTGGAGTTTCTTGAGTCGGGCTGCATAGGGCATCTGTTTGAGGCTAGTAATCCTCTTGGTGAGGTACTTTTGCGGTCTTTCCAGCTGCTGCAGGTGTCTTGTAAGGTACATCCCAAATGGGGCATTGTATTCTATGATGGGTCTAATGAGTGATGAGTAGAGAAGCACAATAACCTCTTTTGTTCTAGATGCAAACCCTTTTGTGATTAGGTGGGCCACATAGAAGGATTTTCTAACCACCTTGGCAATATGATTATCAAAGGAGAGATTACTGTCTGCTTGGGTCTCCAGATCCCTTATTACATTTTCTGTATTTAGGGGACTACCACCTATGTGGTAGTTCGCGGATACTTTGTTTTTTCCAAAGGGGATGACTATGTGTTTTTTGGCATTTAGCTTGAGGCCATGATTTTAACATCGGGTATCTGTCTCAGTGAGACCCATCTGGAGGGTCTCTGTATCAGCCGGAGAATCATTTATGACCACTAGTTTGCAGTCGTCTGCGAACTTGGTCAGCCATAGTCCTCATATGCTTGCCTGTACCTCTGAGAAGTATATACCGAACAGGAGGGGTCCTAGGACTGATCTCTGGGGGATGCCACTTGTAACCGGTTTAGAGTCGGATGCAGAGCCTGCACTCTCACCATGTAGGTTCTATCCATGAGCCAGGTGGCAACCCATCTCGTGATGTTCATAGGTAGGTACTAGGCTATCTGCCCAAGGGCATTTATAAGCCTAGCCAGAGTGTGTCAGCTTTCGCCGCCCTATTGATTAATTAACTGAGCCTCTGTCACGAAGAGCCAATGAAGTGATCCCAGGAGTGTATTTTCTGTTACCCATCCACTCATCAAGGTTTCTCTTGAAGAGTGTTAGTGAGGGGCTCTACCTAATGTAGTTAGAAATTTTGTTCCAAAGCATGGGGAGTCTCTGTGACAGGAATCTATCCCTCCAGCATGTTCTATTTATTGTTGTGGCAAGGTTTAGCTCACTAGACCAAGTGGCTCGCAGTGACTTGGATTTATTTAGGTGGAGCATGTCCATCAATTCTGAGTTGGACATGGCTTTGTAAGTCAGGCAGAGATCACCTCTGAGTAAGCGATATGCCACTGAGTACAGCTGGAGTTTTTCCAGTCGGGCTGCATAGGACATATGTTTGAGACCAGTAGTCCTCTTGGTGAGGTACTTTTGTGGTCTTTCCAGCTGTTGGAAGTGTCTTGTGAGGTACATCCCAAACGAGGCATTGTACTCTATGATGGGTCTGATGAGTGACTAGTAGAGAGGCACTATAACCTCTTTATTTCTAGATGCGAACCCTTTAGTAATTAGATGGGCTACATAGAGGGATTTCCTAACTACTTTGGCAATATGATTGTCAAAGGAGAGATTACTATCTACCTGGGTCCCCAGATCTCTTATTACCTCTTCTGTATTAAGGGGGCTGACACCTATGTGGTAATTCATGGTTGTTTTGTTTTTCCCAAACGGGATGACTATGCATTTTTTGGCATTTAGCTCGAGACCATGACTTTGACACCAAGTGTCCGTCTCAGTAAGGCCCTTTTGGAGAATGTCCGTGTCAGCCGGAGAGTCAATTATGGCTCCCAGTTTGCAGTCATCGGCGAACTTGGTTAGCCATAGTCCTCCTGTGTGTGCCTGTACTTCTGAGAAGTATATGCCGAACAGTAGGGGTCCCAGGACTGAGCCTTGTGGGGCACCACTTGTGACTGGTTTAGAGTCGGACCTGGAACCTGCTATTCTTACCGTGTGAGTTCTGTCTGTAAGCCAGTTGGCAACCCATCTCGTGACGCAGGGGTTTATGTTCAGGCTGGTGAGTTTTTCTATAATTCCCGAGTGGGAAGGTGTCAAAAGCCTTGGCGAGGTCAAGGTAGCTGTGTGAACTACCTTCCCCTCATCTATGGCCTTGGTGACTGTCTCGAAGAAGTCAACCAGGTTTAGTAGTCATGATCTTCCCTTAACAAAGCCAAACTGGGTTGGGTCAAGTGTTTGGAGGTTTCCAATGTCTTTGTTAATGAGTTCCATGATGATGCACTCCATAGCCTTGCAGACCAGGTTAGATAGGCTTATGGGGCGATAGTTACCAGGGTCATTTGTGGCCCATCCTTTGTGGAGCGGAATAACCATTGCTGTGCGCCATTCTATGGGCACGTAGCCCGTGGAGAGGCTGAGGTTGAACAGTGCGTTTAGGTGGGGGGTTAGTTTGTTCTGTAGTTTGTGCAAGATGTAGGGGTTTATGTTCAAGCTGGTGAGCTTGTCTTTAATACTAGAATGGGGAATGGTGCTGAAAGCCTTTGCGAGGTCTAGGTAGGCTGTGTGGACCTACTTTCCCTCATCAAATGCCTTGGTAACTGTCAGTAAAAAGTCCACAAGGTTTAGGAGGCATTATCTGCCCTTAACAAAGCCTAAATGGGTAGGGTCCAAGGTTTGGAGGTTCCCTATGTCTCTGTTAATGAGTTCCATGATGATGCGTTCCATAGCCTTGCAGACCAGGCTAGTCAGGCTTATAGGGTGATAGTTCCTGGGGTCTGTTGTGGCTCCACCTTTGTATAGCAGGATAACTGTTGCTGTGTGCCACTCTGTGGGTACGTAGCCTGTAGAGAGGCTGAGTTTGAACAGTGTGTTTAGATGAGGGGTTAGTTCATTTTGGAGCTCTTGTAAGACGCAGCCTAGCCACTGAAGCTGCGTTTTGTGCTTTGGATAGGGCTGTTTTAACCTGTGTGTCGGTGATTGACGAGGCCCTACATTCTTCTGGTATGGTTATAGGCCATTTAGGGAGTGAGAGAGCGGTGAAGTTTGCACTAAACCTGTCTGCCAGAATGTTGGCAATATCAGTCGGTTCAGTGTATTTTGTGCCATTCTGCACTAACTCAGAGCAGATCTGAGAGTTTCCACTTAGGTTCTTGTATATTACAAGAAGAGTGAGTAATGATAAGCAGTGTTCCAGTTTAGTGAGGAGCACATTTTTGGCTTTAGTGGACCTGGCAGCGTAGGTGAGGAGGTGAGA